>NC_056431.1:23468612-23511112 GCF_018296145.1 Oncorhynchus tshawytscha
TCACACTCCATCTCTGTTACAAGCATGCACATGACACACACACTCAGTCAAAAATGTTGTACGTACACGCTCCTATGCAGCACCCACTAGACACACATTCTCACTCATCACACGCAAATATCGAAAAGAAGAAAATGTTTGGAGCCCATTCATGTGTTAGAGCAAACACACACGCACGCGCACACACGCACAGATCATTATTTCACAGTTACAGCGCCCCTGGTGCATGTGTCAGGGGGTTTGAGTGAGCATCTCCCACAGTTCCTCCATCACAACCTTGTTTCCTTTACTTCTCTGCCCTGTATAACTCTTCTTCCAATGGCCACTTCTCCAGTTTACTTACACCAGGTACTCTACTCTTCAGAGAGCCAGAGACAAGCAGCTCTCTACCTACTTACTTGTGATGAATCGCGTCACACTGGCCTGAGTGGGCCTGGTTGAGAAATGGACCTGCTAAAGTGGGCAGACACAACACACCGTATTGGAAAGTCCCCCGTCTCGCCTCGCCCCAAAATTAATATCTTCTGCGCTGTCCTCCAAAGTGCATTAAGCACCGAAGAGTCATTAGTACAAATGGGTCTGTGGGTACTGTGATAGAGGAAGGAGGGGGTACAGGGGAGGCAGGGAAGGGGGGTGCATATGGCTGTCCTACGGGGGGGCCTGCTACTTTGAGCACATACAGTGCCTTGCGAAAGTATTCGGCCCCCTTGAACTTTGCAACCTTTTGCCACATTTCAGGCTTCAAACATAAAGATATAAAACTGTATTTTTTTGTGAAGAATCAACAACAAGTGGGACACAATCATGAAGTGGAACGACATTTATTGGATATTTCAAACTTTTTTAACAAATCAAAAACTGAAAAATTGGGCGTGCAAAATTATTCAGCCCCCTTAAGTTAATACTTTGTAGCGCCACCTTTTGCTGCGATTACAGCTGTAAGTCGCTTGGGGTATGTCTCTATCAGTTTTGCACATCGAGAGACTGAAATGTTTTCCCATTCCTCCTTGCAAAACAGCTCGAGCTCAGTGAGGTTGGATGGAGAGCATTTGTGAACAGCAGTTTTCAGTTCTTTCCACAGATTCTCGATTGGATTCAGGTCTGGACTTTGACTTGGCCATTCTAACACCTGGATATGTTTATTTTTGAACCATTCCATTGTAGATTTTGCTTTATGTTTTGGATCATTGTCTTGTTGGAAGACAAATCTCTGTCCCAGTCTCAGGTCTTTTGCAGACTCCATCAGGTTTTCTTCCAGAATGGTCCTGTATTTGGCTCCATCCATCTTCCCATCAATTTTAACCATCTTCCCTGTCCCTGCTGAAGAAAAGCAGGCCCAAACCATGATGCTGCCACGACCATGTTTGACAGTGGGGATGGTGTGTTCAGGGTGATGAGCTGTGTTGCTTTTACGCCAAACATAACATTTTGCATTGTTGCCAAAAAGTTCAATTTTGGTTTCATCTGACCAGAGCACCTTCTTCCACATGTTTGGTGTGTCTCCCAGGTGGCTTGTGGCAAACTTTAAACAACACTTTTATGGATATCTTTAAGAAATGGCTTTCTTCTTGCCACTCTTCCATAAAGGCCAGATTTGTGCAATATACGACTGATTGTTGTCCTATGGACAGAGTCTCCCACCTCAGCTGTAGATCTTTGCAGTTCATCCAGAGTGATCATGGGCCTCTTGGCTGCATCTCTGATCAGTCTTCTCCTTGTATGAGCTGAAAGTTTAGAGGGACGGCCAGGTCTTGGTAGATTTGCAGTGGTCTGATACTCCTTCCATTTCAATATTATCGCTTGCACAGTGCTCCTTGGGATGTTTAAAGCTTGGGAAATCTTTTTGTATCCAAATCCGGCTTTAAACTTCTTCACAACAGTATCTCGGACCTGCCTGGTGTGTTCCTTGTTCTTCATGATGCTCTCTGCGCTTTTAACGGACCTCTGAGACTATCACAGTGCAGGTGCATTTATACGAAGACTTGATTACACACAGGTGGATTGTATTTATCATCATTAGTCATTTAGGTCATCATTGGATCATTCAGAGATCCTCACTGAACTTCTGGAGAGAGTTTGCTGCACTGAAAGTAAAGGGGCTGAATAATTTTGCACGCCCAATTTTTCAGTTTTTGATTTGTTAAAAAAGTTTGAAATATCCAATAAATGTCGTTCCACTTCATAATTGTGTCCCACTTGTTGTTGATTCTTCACAAAAAATACAGTTTTATATCTTTATGTTTGAAGCCTGAAATGTGGCAAAAGGTTGCAAAGTTCAAGGGGGCCGAAAACTTTCGCAAGGCACTGTATACCCAAACCTCCTAGCATGGTACCCTTCCCATCCCTCAACCTACCCACCCAGCCTCCACCAATCGCCATTCCCGTGGAGAAGATGGGGTACACCCCTCCCTCTAGCCCCTATAGCCTTCCCGCTCCTCTCCAGCAGAGATGGAGGGTGGAGGGAAGTGCATCCAAATGTAATAATGTATCAGAGAGAGCGGGAGATCTGTTCCCCACCAGCTCTGACCCAGACGGATCGTAGCCTCTCCATTATTTAACATTTACACACACCTTCCAGCTCATTTCTAGCTCAATATTTAATAGTGGGAAAGGGGGGCGTTATGTAGAAAAATCCCCCCTTGATTTTCTCTGTTATTTTGCATTTTCTCCTAATAAAAATCCCATGCATAAAGAGTAAGGTCTTTGGATGTGTGTTTGCGTGTGTGTGCGTGTGTGTGTGCGAGAGAGAGTGAGGGCGAGAGGGGTGAAGATGGAGAGAAAGGCAAGGAGACGGGAGGAAAGACAGACGATACCTCACAGGCTTACACACACGTACACACACACACACTCATCAAAGTTCACACATCTTAGTTCATTACGCATGCTACCCACACAGACTGTGCACTCCAACCCCCCCTCTCCTTCCTCCCTTGAACCACCCCCTAACTCTTTTGTTCTCAGGGATTATGTGTGTGTGTGTGTGTGTGTGTGAGTGAGTGCAGCCAGGGGAGGTGTTTGTGGTGAGGGCGAGGGTTGGGTTGGGTTGGGGATAGGAGGAGTTGGGGCGTGGAGGGGGGGTCTGGTGAGGGATGATGTGGTAGGGGGCCATTGGCAAGGAGAGAAAGTCTGAGACCTGGCAAAGTGCTGGCCCGTTTTGTAAACATGGAATGGTTGCCAAGGCTTACTCGCTCACAAAACACACACACACAAACTCTTTTGATCTCTCTCGCTCAAAAGCAACAAGATGCCAAAGCACAGGGATGTCCCACAAACAAGCAAGGTGACTGAGTAGTACTGTTTGCTTTAGGCCTCGTACATGTTTATTCATTTATCTAGGCAAGTCAGTTAAGAACAAATTCTTATTTACGGTGACAGCCTAGCAGGGAACAGAACTGCCTCGTTCAGGGGGAGAATTAAAGATTTTTACCTTGTCAGCTCTGGGATTCGATCCAGCAACCTTTTGCTTACTGGCCCAACTCTAACCACTAGGCTACCTGACACCCAATGTTTGAGGGCCTATATTAAAAACTGGACCCAAAGAAAACCAAGACTTGTCTGACCTCGTCTCTTAGAAAACATGGCCATACCACAGTCAAAACCCGCTGTCCATTTATGTACAAGCAAAACCATTATTACCAAATGCTATAATACTGTTCTAATATTTATCCAGCACATTACCATGTATGTGGTCTCATCCTCATTAATGTATTCATTTTCAAACCGTCTGTTTTACAGGCTTTTGCTTATCTAATATAACCAACAATAGCAAAACAAACTAAACAATTAATGAAGGTGTGTATGAGTTTCTTGATGAGTCAGTGGGGGTGTGTACATGTTTGTGTGTGTGTGTGTTTCTGTGCTTGTGTCTGCAGTGCTAGGTGGTTAACAGGTTGGAACCCAGTATCAGTTCTATGCCAGACATCACAGGAATGGGCAATTATTTGCACCTATTTGGAGTTTAACTCCTGGTGCCAAGAAATCATCCATTTTCAATTAAATATTTATCACACTTTCAAATGCCTGTTGATTTGAAGTAATGTATCAATAATGATCTATTTGGGGGAGAAACTGTATTTGTGTACTTGTATTTGTGTGTATGTGTGTGTGCTCATCCTTCCGTGCTGTGTGTGTGTGACTGCATGCGCATGTGTGTGTGTGTTCATGCCAGCATGTGTGTGTATGAGTGCACGTGCAGTTGCTTTAATCAAACACCACAGTGACACGAGAAGCAGAAGTTGGCTGGCGACCAATGGCTCTTAACCCGACAGCTATGTCAAGTTCATGAATCATTTGTTGCAACCGAGGAGAGCGATGGAAGGACGGGGGGGGGGAGAAATCGGCTCTTTACATGCAAATGCTGGCCCTGGTTTGTCAGGGCTCACCTCTTGTCCCCAGGACAACAGAAGGACAGGAGAGACTGGTTCCTAGCTGCCTCCTGGAACCCAGCCACCAGGGCTGTAAATTATGCCTGAGCACCTTGAGAGGGCTTGGCAGCAAGTGAAACACAAATACGCACACACTCTACTTTGCTTGCTCTCTCCCTCACCCTTTCTCTTCTCTCTCTCTCTCTCTCTCTCTCTCTCTCTCTCTCTCTCCCCTCTCTCTCTCTCTCTCTCTTAGTCTCTCTCCCTCCCCTCTCTCTCTCTCTCTTAGTCTCTGTCTCCTCTCCTCCTCTCCCTCCCCTCTCTCTCTCTCTTAGTCTCTGTCTCCTCTTCTAGTCTCTGTCTCCTCTTCCTCTCTTCCCCTCATCTCTCTCTCTCTCTGTCTCTTCCTAACTCCCTCTCTCCTCTGTCCCTATCTCTCTCTAGTCTCTGTCTCCTCTTCCTAACTCCCCTCTCTGTCTCCTCTTCCCTCTCTCTTAGTCTCTGTCTCCTCTTCCTACCCTCTCCCTACCTCCCCTCTCCCTCCCCTCCCTCCCCCTCATCTCTCTCTCTTAGTCTCTGTCTCTCTTAGTCTCTGTCTCCTCTTCCTACCTCCCCTCTCCCTCCCCTCATCTCTCTCTCTTAGTCTCTGTCTCCCCTCTTCCTATCTCTCCTCTTAGTCCCTCTCCCTCCCCTCATCTCTCTCTCTTAGTCTCTGTCTCCTCTTCCCTCTCTCCCCCTCACCTCCCTCTCTCCCTCCCCTCCATCTCTCTCTCTTAGTCTCTGTCTCCTCTTCCCTGCCTCCCTCTCCCTCCCCTCATCTCTCTCTCTTAGTCTCTGTCTCCTCTTCCTACCTCCCCTCTCCCTCCCCTCATCTCTCTCTCTTAGTCTCTGTCTCCTCTTCCTACCTCCCCTCTCCCTCCCCTCATCTCTCTCTCTCTTAGTCTCTGTCTCCTCTACCTCCTACTTTAGTCTCCCCTCTCTCCCTCTCCCTCCCCATCTCTCTCTCTTAGTCTCTCCTCTTCCTCCCCTCTCCCTCCCCTCATCTCTTCTCTTAGTCTCCTCCCCTATCTCTCTCCTCTCCCCTCTCCCTCCCCCTATCTCTCTCTCCTTGGTAGTGCTCCATAAATGGACAATATATCTGATTGTCACAAAGGCAAACAAATCTACAAAGGGAAAAAAATCCATCTAAAAATGAAACCCTAAGAGCATTGGTGAGAAATGTGGATTCATGTTTTTTACTCTGCCCCATTAACCTCCTCCCCAGCACATTCAAGGGATGTCAGTGTGGCCCTGCTGATTTTTTAATGCACTTCCTGTTGCACTTCCTGATTTGTTTGCATTTGTTTCCATTCTGAGCATTTGTGTACAGTAGTAGTCTATTCGTTGCACTGTGTCGACAATAGGACAGTCACAATCGTGAAAGTTGAGTGTCAGAGTCCCTAATTTGGGCCACAGTGTAAGTCGGTATACCAGATCGGCCTAAAGCAAGGGACAGACAATTCATTCTCATGCACTCTCTCCTGATGCCATTAACTACAGTCAAACCCATGTTGGTCTGGTGAAGTTTACCTCCTTAGCTTGTAGCTGTAGCATGATGTACTACAGTATCCATAACGCTTTGTACAAGACATCATAAGCTAACATAGTCGTGTCCCTTTTCCTTTCCATTAAAGTACCTTTCTGCAACTCTATCCAATGATGTTACAGAGAGAGCTACATAATGTGAATACGTTAAATGGTAATATGTAATATTGACAAGTCCTAATATGGACACCGTATGGTAGTGTGTTTCCGTGGCTAACTCTTTTCTGTAGCACCCATCCACAGTTACTTTGCCCTCTTCCCCTGATTTATTTTCTCTCTTTGTCCTTCCTCCTTTCTCCTTTCTGATCCCTCTTTCTCTTCACTTTCTGTCGTAAGCGTTAGGAAAAGCACGTAGCATTATTGAGTGAAGAAGAAAAATCCATCCTAACAAAAGGAAACGGAAAGAGTGGACACAGCCGTTGACAGTGTGGTGAATCAGGCATGGACGCGGTCGCTGGAAGGTACAGCAACCACCCCTTCCCTCCTCACTCTCTCTAGGTCTCTACACACGGTCTCTCTTTCTCTCCTTCCCCTCTATCTCTCTCTCTCTCTCTCTTTCTCTCCTGTTCTGCCTTTTCATCCTCTTCCGATGGAATCCATTTCACATAATTAAAGACTCTCAAATGAAATGGCCCCTCAGGAAAAGTGGCTTTCAGCAAGAGGAGAGAGGAAAGAGAGCAGGAGCGGGAGTGATTCAAGGAACCCTCCTACCCGGGGCCCACCCCAGGAGAAGGAGCGAGTGTCTGCTCTGGCCTCACGGCAGATCAATATCATCTCCGTTATTAATATCAAAAGCAGATTACTTTGTTTTGTGTCTGGCCAAGCGCCAAAGCCTAGCGAGAGAGCTAGCTCTGGCAGACAGCAGCCGTTCCCCTTGGCCATTTACCAGGACCATAATTTACTTTGGTGAGTTTTTAGGGTATTGTTTTGTCAGGGCCAATCAGGTCTGAGTAACAAATGATCCCGGCGGAGTGGTGGCTAGGCGGCCGTCCATAAGTGGCGCACGTGGCCAAATTCATTTCTGAAAGTTGCACGTCAATTACTCCCGTCCTTGACTGTGGGGAAGAGCTAAGGATCACTATGGGGATGGGGGACCGGTGGAAGGTGGTCGGAGGAGAGAGCACCCCCCCCCCTCCCCACACTCCCCCTTCCTCTCCCGGGATGAGGTAACAACACAAACAACTGTCCCAGGGCCAGAATTAAACATGGCGCTACCTTTAATTGGCACATTGAATTAGGGGACGACGTGCAGCGAGCCTCGCAGCGAGAAACGGAAAATGTTGACCACTTAAAGGAAGAGGGGGAATTGATTTTCGAGACGGACAGCAAGCTACAGCGTTTACCTCATACAGTGAGCTCACCCTGGGGAGTAAAAGGCTACACATTGTTAGACATGATAGCTACAGCTACCAATAAGGAAACCTTTGTTTTACTGGAATAGTCCTCAGTTCACGTTTAACACTTTTTTTTACACTTTAGACCTACAGTATAGTGTATTTCTGGCTCAAATGCGCTTTCTTCATGTATGGAACATACTGTAGTCTCACCAGAGTATGTAGACAATTCTTACACATAGGCTTTTTACTTCTATGTCACCTACACTGACACAATGGTTTATAGCTATGATGTATGATTTGACTTTTTCTTCGCAGTCTCATTTCTCATTTCTAATAAATTACGCCAGTGATTTTCGGTTGAAACATTGTCTGAGGTCCGAAAGTTACATGTTCATGTCTAACACACCCAAGGATTGACAGCTGAGGATTTCTTAAGTGATGGTAATGCAGAGGTTGAAAAGAGTGTGACAGTCACAAATCCTCAGTTAGGGATATGGAGAGAGTGTGTTCTCTGTGCCAGCCTTGTGTCAATCGTATTGTGTTTGATGACCCCACTTATTACAAAGCCAATAAACGATGCAGCATGGGACTTCCACTTCATATTGCTGTCACTGTGTGTGTAAACACATGCAGATGTAGGATCTCAATTTGACCAGTATTGTCGCAGAAAAAAAAAACTATCTTGCAGCAACTAGATTTAAATATTTAGTTCATAATGTTGCTTGATCGGTGGTTAGGTCATTAGCTAGCCAAAATTAGACTTCATGAAAAGCGCAATGCTGTTAATGGTTATAGGTTAAAGGTTAGAATTATAGGTTAGAATTATAGAATGCATGTTAATAGATTTTTTTGCTCTAGTCTTTTCTCCTTGAATACTCCATATTCCAGAGTGTCAGCTGAGAACTCCATTCCCTAAATCGTCACCAGATGGCACAGCGATTTGTTTGCTGAATTTCTCTAAGTAAGGGGGGATGAAGAATTAGCAATTTGCCATATGCAACCTATACGATGACCTTCAAGAAATTCCACAGTTGTCAACAGTGACACTCATATCACAGAGAATGATTCATGATGACCAGTGTCTTCCGGTTCAATATTGGAGAAAGGTGTTGTCGTTGTTGTAATTCTGATCAATCGTCTAGTTTTGATATGTACATTGAAAACGAATGGAAAGCCAGCTCATTACGGGGAAACGGCACATGCTAAAGGCTAATAACGAATCTTTGTTGCAAGAGAAAAAGAAAAAGATGGACAGAATTAGTATTACCGTGAGGAATTGGAGATGTCTCCAAACTGAAACCTAGCCCATGCTTGTGGAGTATCTGCTCACCTCAACAGACTACTAGCTAAGCAAGCAACGACTGTGGAGTGCGAGTGTCCCCACAAGCTCGCCTGATGGACAGCATAACCAACCAGCTGATGAGTTTGAAGGCAGCAAAGCTAATGAATCGCTTCCCAGGTCACGTTTTCGTTTTGTGGAATCCTTCAAAAATCAGAGCACATCGTGGCCTGTAAACTCTGTATATTCGTAATGAAGGCAAGATGCGTTATTCACATGTTTTATACTACTTATCAAACACATTGCTTCCTGAAATGAATTATATGATGTATTTGTTTTATGTTTAAGCCTAAATGGTGTGAAGGCCAACTCCTATCATCTATTGAACTAGACCCACTTATCTGTGCATTGTGTCGCAGTAGACCAACAGTCCTCCTTTCTCTTTGCTCATTGCTCGTCTGTGGATAGTCTTTCTCTCTCTAAAATGTGTAAAGAACATACGTATAGCGCTGTCCACAATTATCAGTATATTCTATCGCAGTATAATGGGTGCCACCATAGCACTGTTGTCCCTGTTATCACACCAGGAGAAAAAATGAAAACCATGCCTTTTGTCTGAAGCCAAAAAAAGACAGGAATTCAAAAGCTAATGTAGCCTATGCACTAACAAGGCTTTTCAGCATACCCAGCTTTGACACCTGAGTACTGTAGCTTAATTGTACTCACATTGGATGGGTTGATTTGGATTCAAACCTTCCCACAAACAGCCTAACACATACTCTTAGATTAGGTTAACCCCTTTAATGTACTTGGTAATGCTTTCTAGTCCAGGGCTCCTTAATGTAAGAGAACTTCAGAACACTTGTTGCCATCTGTGATTTGTTTTATCACAGTCTTCGTGAACTTTATCGGATTCAGTAGGATTCAGGAAAAGTGAAATATCTGCATGTCTACACCTGACATGTCTAATACATAGGACTACTCAGATGGGAAATGGACAAGGAAGTTGACTGCTTTAGAACATGTTTTGTGTTCCTGCTATGAACTATTGAGTAATGCAACCCAATATTTGGGATTATGATAGAGTAGTGCACTTGTAACATTTACAAGGTATATTACTTAAAGGGTTATATCTGCAATTGCTACATTTTTTATTTTTTTATTTTTTTAACTTTACATTTATTTACACACACCCATTGATTCTAGAACAATATGACTTACAGTATATTATAAATGCCTCACGAGCTTAGTCCAATTGTCGTACCCCATCAGAACCCCCCCAAAGATGCTTGTTGTACTCCATTGTTTGTAAATAATGTAATTGTTAACAACCACTGTATAGCCTTTAAATATGGTTAACATTTTCATTTTGTATGCATAGCTCTATCGATTCATTTGAGTCGTTACATTTCTCCACCGCACATTCCTCAGCTTTTTACCAAAACGGTGGCGGGGTATCCACTTTGTTGTTTAAACTTCAGATTTAAGAACCTTTAAGAACCAAGGGGCACATATTAATAATAAGACCACTGAACAGATTCCCAGAAAAAACATGTTTACATTTCCAAGTACATTAATGGGGTAAAATTACTCTAAGAATATTTATTTGGCTGTTTGAAAGACTGTTTGAATCCTAATCTACCCATCCAATGTGAGTAGATCTTGTTGTTGAAGTACAGTAGATCAGTAAAGCTTGATGTACTGTACTTGTGTCAAAGCTGCGTATGCTGAAAAGCCTTCTTAGTGCATAGGTGAAATTAGCTTTTGAATTTCCTGTCTTTTTTGGCGTCAGACAAAAGCTAAATATTTCACTTAAACCTGTTATAGCTGCAATCCCGATACCGGGATTGATATGACAACTATCAGTGAAAATAGAGGGCGCCAAATTCAAACCACAGAAATCTCATAATTACAATTCCTAAAACATACATGTGTCTTATATCATTTTAAAGCTTTTCTCGTTGTTAATCCCACCACAGTGTCCGACTTCAAATAGGCTTTTCAGCGAAAGCACTACAAATGATTATGATAGGTCTCCATCAAACCACAATAAGCACAGCCATTTTCCAGCAAAATATACCATTCACAAAAAACAGAAATAAAGATAAAATTATTCACTAACCTTGAATTATCTTCATCATATGACAGTCATAGGACTTCATGTTACACAATACATGCATGTTTTGTTTGATAAAGTTCATATTTATATTTAAAAAATCGGAGTTTACATTGGCGCGTTAGATTCACTAGTTCCAAAAACATCAAGTGATTTTGCCTAGGCACATCAGTCAACAGAAATACTCATCATAAATGTAGATGATAATACAAGTTATACACGTGGAATTATAGATATACCTCTCCTTAATGCAACCGCTGTGTCAGATTTTTTTTTTAACTTTAAGGAAAAAGAAACGCATGCAATAATCTGAGACGGTGCTCAAAAGTAAAAACACCACAGCCGCAAAGATGGCATCAACATAAACAAGAAATTACATGATAAATATTCCCTTACCTTTGATGATCTACATCAGAAAGCACTCCAGGAATCCCAGGTCCACAATAAATGTTTTTTTTTGTTCGAAAATGTCTGTTATTTATGTCCAAATACCTTCTTTTGTTAGCGCGTTTGGTATACATATCCAAAGCTAATTCTGGTCAGCGTTATATCGGACAAAAACTTCAAAAAGTGATATTACTGGTCGAAGAAACATTTCAAACTAAGTACAGAATCAATCATTAGGATGTTTTTAACATATAGCTTCAATAAAGTTCCAACCGGAGTATTCCTTCTTGTCTTTGTGAGCAATGGAACGTGAGTGACTACCATGAGGAAAAAGCGCGATCACAAAATTGCTTCTTGATGGACATCTGATATATTCTGCTCTCATTCACTCTCACAACATAGAAGCCTCATTATAATTTCCATTGATGGTTGACATCTAGTGGAACCCATAGGCAGTGCAACATCATTCATATCTCAAGGGGATTTCATTGGGGACTCTGGTGAATACATACAAGCTCAGATTTCTGACTTCCTGTTTTGATTTCAACTCAGGATTTTGCTTGACAATATGAGTTCTGTTATACTCACAGACATCATTCAAACAGTTTCTATTCAATACTAATAATCATATGCAAATATTAGCAACTATGACTGAGGAGCAGGCCGTTTGATATGGGCACCTTTCATCCAAGCTACTCAATACTGCCCCTGCAGCCATAAAAAGTTCAAACTTGATGCTAATATAACTGTGTTAGTGCGGGTTTTCAGTGAATTTATATAAATCACAAAGCTCATCTACATTTCAGCAACAGTTCATGCTAGGTAGAGCTCTGCCTTATCTCAGTTCACTGGTCACGATGGCAACACCCACCCGTAGCACGCGCTCCAGCAGGTGTATCTCACTGATCATCCCTAAAGCCAACACCTCATTTGGCCGCCTTTCGTTCCAGTTCTCTGCTGCCTGTGACTGGAACGAATTGCAAAAATTGCTGAAGTTGGAGACTTTTATCTCCCTCACCAACTTCAAACATCTGCTATCTGAGCAGCTAACCGATCGCTGCAGCTGTATATAGTCTATCGGTAAATAGCCCACCCACTTTACCTACCTCACCCCCATACTGTTAATATTTCTTTACTTTTCTGCTCACCAGTATCTCTACCTGTACATGACCATCTGATCATTTATCACTCCAGTGTTAATCTGCAAAATTGTAATTATTCGTCTACCTCCTCATGCCTTTTGCACACAATGTATATAGACTCTCTTTTTTCTTTTTTTCTACTGTGTTATTGACTTGTTAATTGTTTACTCCATGTGTAACTCTGTGTTGTTGTCTGTTCACACTGCTATGCTATAATCTTGGCCAGGTCGCAGTTGTAAATGAGAACTTGTTCTCAACTAGCCTACCTGGTTAAATAAAGGTGAAATAAAAATATTATTATATATATTTTTGTTTAAAGAGTAACCCGATTAAGATCCTACATCTGCGCACACACACACACACACACACGCACGCACACACTCCAACAAAAACACACTACTACACTTGCGCTCATACAACTGTGTCATTTGGATCCAAAGAGTGACAATCCCTTTTGAAATTGCTTCTGAGAATAACATCTCAAAAGATTGTGATGTAGCTGAAGATAAAATATTTAGTCTATCCACAGGTAAAGACAAATGAAAGTAGGCCTAAATAGTCAACCTGCACTCTCTATTGGTGCATAGTATTGGAGCACTACTTCTGTACACTTATGGGAGTCTTTGTCTTCTGTCCCGTTGTTCATCACATTAGGGTTACATTTTAGGAGCCCAAATCAGCCTGCTGTCCCCCCTCCCGCCCCTCTCTGAGGA
The DNA here is from genome assembly GCF_018296145.1 of Oncorhynchus tshawytscha. Classification (NCBI taxonomy): domain Eukaryota; kingdom Metazoa; phylum Chordata; class Actinopteri; order Salmoniformes; family Salmonidae; genus Oncorhynchus; species Oncorhynchus tshawytscha. The sequence continues at coordinate 23,481,535 of NC_056431.1, forward strand.
CCGATAAAAGGTCTCACTCCGGCAATAACATATGAATATTTCAATTATAATGAAATATTAATTGGAACCTGTTTGTTTGGTATTGTGTGTGTCTGTTGTGTCTGTTGTGTCTGTTCTCCATCTTATCCTCTCTCTTCCTTTGTCTTCGCTCATCTATTTCTGTCTGAATATTTCTTCTGTTGGAATTCCTGGTTAATGTATGTTTGTTAAGGAGGAAGCTGAGCAGAGGGGAGAAGAGTTAAAACATTTAGGAAAGGGAGTGATAGGAGTAAGGGGAAATGGTTAGTGTGTGTCTGTGTGTGTGTGTTTGCATGGGTGTGTGTGAGGTGATGGGGGGTGTCTAAGCCTCTAACAGCTGAAGCAGGTTGCGTCTCCTCCCTAACATTTGGCCTCCGACAATCAGGGTTGCAGCTTGCTTCACGCCCCATAATGATGCTCCTCACCATGGGGCCCTTGGGTGCCTGCGAGGGCGTTAATTTATGCTCCTGTCAGGGTGCACAACACCAGGTGCGACAAACACGGTGCTCTGGTAAACACTCAGGTTCGCTTCCTTTCCCTGTCCAAAGTGAGAATACGAATGAAAGAGAACGAGAGACGATAGGCCCGCATGTGCAAAGGGGAGGAAAATAAAACAACCTGCCTGGGTAAGGTGAGATGGCCTGAGGCTAGTAGAGCGTTGAGGGTGGAGGAGGGGGAGAATGTCAACGCTAACATGCTAACATGACAGAAATAAAGAGAATCTGTTGCTCTGCCTCACCTCCAGCTCAAGCGTCGGCTGCGCTGCCTAGCACAGAGCAAAGCTCCGTCAGGGAATACAGAAATGCCTTGAAGCAATAAAGACGCTCGAGAAGAGATGAGAGATGAGAGACAAACGTGTCACTGCTCCGTGAGTTACTTCAGATTACTCTACTGAGTCAGAATGGACTGGGAAAGATGATTCTGACTTCAAAGTGAAATATCTCAAATACAAATGATGATCTAAAGGGAGGATTTGTCCCATCACTCAAACAGGCCCGATGAAAAAACACCTTGTAGGGCTTCAAATGTAGCGTTGCTTTGAGCAGTCATAGTAAATGACATGGGGAACAGTTAGAAGGTTTCTCACATAGTATTCCAGCTAGCAATGAGGAATTGGCCCCTCTTCCGAGGGGCCGGAACTGATTGAATCGGCCCAGAATTGTGTGTCAGACTCACCCCGGAATCAAAATGAATGACTGATTCGGTCATTTTAAATATTACTATTATACATTTTATACATGGAAATTATACCCATCCACAAAAAAAAAAAAACATTTTGTGTTGGAGGAAACATCATACACCTGTGGACCGTGTCAGTGCCTGGCCCACCACAGGAGTCGCTACAGTGCGATGGGACAAGGACATCCCGGCAGGCCAAAACCTCCACTAACTCGGACAATTGTGTGTCGACTCATGCTTTTCCCAGTCGCGGCCGGCATGGGTCTCGAACCAGCATCTGTAGCAACGCAGTTTTCACTTACCTTGCAGTTTTCACTTACCTTGCAGTTTTCAATTGCCTTGCACAAAGTATCAAAATACTAAAATACTACACGGGACTTTTTTACACAGAAACAGTTTGAATATATGGAAAAATAAATAATGAAATGTTAATTAATTATATAAAACAGAGAGTAACGTTAGCCCCAATCGGCCCATGCCCCATGTAATACATTTGGGCCAGATAACTCACACCGGAATCGGCCTGAGCTCAATCCCCGTATCCTAGCCATAGGTAATACTGCCGAAGGCGGTCCAGACCCGGGCCACATGACGTCGGCCTTGCCTGACTCTCAGCCGAGTGCCACGACTCTCAGCCGGAATCGGACCAGATCCATTGTGCTAGCTGGGATGCCTCCCAGTTTGACACAAGAATAATGTGTCAACTAATGATCTGTGTCTAAACCTCTCTTTCTCCCTCTCCTCGGGTGCCTGAGTTTCTCCACCTCATGGGGATCTGCAAAACTGTCAGCAGGCCATGACAAGCAGGTTGAGAGCAACTTTGTCCACAACGTACCTTCATCAAGAGTGCTTCATCAAGGGTGACGGTATCACAACACTGTCTAAAATAACACATACATCTCCATTATATCATCCATCTTGTTGAACTGCAAACTCAAGATAGCTACTTTGTCAACTGTGCCAGCACCTTCATGATCAAGCCTTCATTTAATGTAACGAACATACATTAGCAAGAGTAAAGACACTTTTGACAGCCCAAATCCCATTGGCTCTCAGAAGTGTCCATCAAAGACAGTTAGCGATTCACCACCTGAATTCCCACTGATCACATCAACCTTATCTCCTTTATCCCTCTCCCTTGGATCTGGGCTTACCAATGTATTTGCTTAATTACTTGCTTATCTGCTCAAGTATTTATTTGCTTAACTCTTCTTTAAGCGAGTTTGAGCAAGGCGCAAAATGTTTTTTTAATTTTTAATTTTACATTTGGCTGTGCTTTCAAACAGTTCCTAGTTCCACTGTTCCACTGAAAATCATTAGGCTCCCATTAAATCAGATCGTCTCCTATATCAATACGGCATCTTTCTCGCCAACAAAGGGGTGAAGGTAATAAATCGTTTTCATCAAAAGACCTTAAATCGTTGTTGTCTTGTCTCCCCAGTAATGGCTTAGGGTTGTTGATGAGAAGGAATAATAATAAGGGTTTCCTTCCTTTGTTTTCCTTTGGCGTCTCAAGGCAGTGTTTGAAATCAGGACAAAGTGTCTTGTGGAGCAACATAAAAGACGTCCGATGTTTTCCTGTCCCGCTGGAGAAAGCCGTGGCACAGGTGAGTTTTTAGAAATGCTTCTAAAACATTCTTAGAAAGTCGGAATAGAAAGCTGTGGTTGTGTTATTATGTCAAGTTTTTTATTTTCTGTGACTTCATCATGCTTCACCTTGCGTTGGAATTGTTCTTTGCCTGGTCCAGGGTTGTTCCTTGTGTCAAGAAGTCAAGAAGATCCACTTTCTTTTGTCCAAAGTGTCACATTTCTGCTAAGAATGCTAATTTGTGTGTTCACTTTTCATCTTATGAACAAACAATCCAATTAACATAGAAATATATTTGAATAATTCTTGAGTGATTGAAACAACTGTTGCTTTTTCCCTTCTCAATCAATGATGCATCAGAATACACAAGGGTTTGTTCTAAAATAATAATTAGCATGTGTGCAGCCCCACTGCTACTAGTACCACAATCTATTACACAGACTTATAACTGTCTACTGCAAGACCTGACAGTTACAGGTCTCTTCTCAACGTAGAGACAAAACGAACGGAGCATCAGATGAGGTCACCCACATTGTTATGTGGAGGCCTAGCCTTCTCCCTTCTACTTTCATCTCTCTCACTCTCTTTACCTCTCTCTCTCCTTACCTCCCCCTCCCTCTTTCTTTCTCTCTCTCTTTCTCTCCCTCTCTCTGTCTTTCTAGTCGGCAGAAGATGTATGCTGGTGCCCAGGTGAAAGAGGAGAAGAGGGAGAAATCAATAGCTTGGGCTGTTTGAAGTTTTTCTGAAAGACTTCCTGGGGAAGACGGTCTTGTCCGTTTCTCAAATGGCATCCTATCCCCTTCTTTTTTTTACCAGGGCCCATAGGGTCCATAGTGCACAATATAGGGAATAGGTTGCCATTTGTTAAGCAGCTCTTGTCAGGGTGATAGATAAAGCTAGCTGTGCCGTGCTAGCAGCAGCCGTTGCGGCCAGAGGAAAGGAGACGAGAGGAGAGAGAGAGAGAGAGAGAGAGCTCACCTATTTAAGTGGGGCCCTAATAATAAAACAGAATGAATAAAACATTGAACAGAGCCACGGCTGCATTAACGTTTGCCATCCCGTTATAAATGATACCGTTGCCCCGGCGCCACTTCGGTAAAAGCCCACAGCATCGCTTTAAAAGAGGAAGAAGAGGAAAGAGAGAGATTGATGTGTGTGTGTAATTATTTATTTATATGTTTTGGGAACTTGAGAAAGAATGAATAAGTAAGGGAAGTAGTTTGTTGGGCGACAATCGTTCATTTGGTTTTGTTGGTGCGCTACGAGTGTTAGCGTGTAGCGTGATTAGCAAATCTAGGGGATTACCTCCCATGGTTCTTGGGACCAGGAACTCTTCGACCTTGAGCAAAGCACTGTGGGATTGTTTTTCCGAGCAAGCAACAGGAAAGTAGATTACAGGTATCAAACATGAATTCTGCGTTCTACCTATACTTCATGATTACCTTCTATTTAATTTCACTCTCTTTCTCTCTCTCCCTCTCTTTTCTTTTCTCTTAAACTTACTCTGTGTGGATGAATCCACTCTCTCACGTTACACACTTGCTCTTCCATATAATAGATCCATTCCCTCACAAACTCATAGTTTACTTAATTTAATTTACTTACAGTTCTAGATCAGCAGCGCTGGCTCTCACACTCTGTATACACCCACACCTTCTCTACACCACTTAACGAGTGTCTTCCACACGTCTCAATAAACGCAGCACTAGCTCTCACACCTCTCACACACAGTACACCTTGTAAAGACAGACCGCTTGCTCACTCTAGATGTGGCCTGTCCATGTTGAGAGGGACATAAATCTCCCGCTGGTGTCCTGACCTCATTTGTCACGGGGGCTGACCGCTGCTGCCCGGCATTGACGGCACAGTGACCACAGGGTCCAGGTCTAGCCAGGCCAGCCCCCACTGAGCACCCACGGAGTTCACGGTGTAAGCAGGGTTAAGAGAGGTCAACCAGGGATCACAGAGGTCAACCACCCCCTAGCAGGGGTCAAACTCCTGACCCCAGCTGCCACTTCAGAAAAAGAGCGAGAGAGGCTCACAGGGAGGTCAAGCCCACTCCACCTCCTCTTCCACCTCCCTCTTCCTCTGGCCAGCACAGGTGTCAGAGCCCACTCTCTTAGCCAAAGGTAAGGGGTCCAGTAGGGGCCCACTTTACTCAACTGGGCTGGGACCATGATGGACTGCTACAAAAGATCCAAAAGATTCGGGATTGAATCTTTCTCTGCGTGGAGATGGCAGATGTTTTTGTGAGTAGTTGATCCTTCTCCACCTCCTACACTTAAATAGAATGGTTCAATATTAGAACTCTGTGTTGCTAAGCCTTGAGGTCTGTCTGTAAGCTATGTTGTGGGCAATGTAGACTTAAAAAAAAACATGTTTTTATTGTTTATTGTAACAAGGTCATTGGGTTAAACTCATTTATTTCAGTTTTTTTATGAGGCAGATACTTAGAAAAAGCTATAAGTGATTGTGTTCTTGTTGTAAGTATGAGTATGGCTTCTTTACCTTAAATAGTATCACTAAACTAGTGGCCAGGTGAAAGGGATTTGAAGTCTAAAGGCAATTCTTAAATAGTGACCATCTTTAGACTGCTTATAAGCGACAGTTCTCTGGCATATTGAAAGTGTTGGGAGAGCACAGCTGGAGCGTTGTGGCTGCTTTCTGGGTGCTCAGCCAGGATGTGTGCCTCGATCTGACAGCCCCCCACAGAGACGATCACAGAACGGGAGGTCCCTTATTTGTTCAGCAGCCACCGGATAAATAACAACATTCTGCACTGAACTAAGTCTGTCGGGCTGACTTTCTGTCTCTCTCTCACTCTCTCTTCAACCCCCCTTCCCTTCCTTCCCTCGCTCTGTCTCTTTCTGCGCCTTGACAGTTAAGTGTATCTTTGTAGCTCTCTCTGTATACAGTACCTGTCTCCTGCTCATACACCCACAGGCTAGATGTTTCTCCCTCTCTCTGTATACAGTACCTGTCTCCTGCTCATACACCCACAGGCTAGGTGTTTCTCCCTCTCTCTCTGTATACAGTACCTGTCTCCTGCTCATACACCCACAGGCTAGATGTTTCTCCCTCTCTCTCTGTATACAGTACCTGTCTCCTGCTCATACACCCACAGGCTAGATGTTTCTCCCTCTCTCTGTATACAGTACCTGTCTCCTGCTCATACACCCACAGGCTAGATGTTTCTCCTCTCTCTCTGTATACAGTACCTGTCTCCTGCTCATACACCCACAGGCTAGATGTTTCTCCCCTCTCTCTGTATACAGTACCTGTCTCCTGCTCATACACCCACAGGCTAGATGTTTCTCCCCTCTCTGTATACAGTACCTGTCTCCTGCTCATACACCCACAGGCTAGATGTTTCTCCCTCTCTCTGTATACAGTACCTGTCTCCTGCTCATACACCCACAGGCTAGATGTTTCTCCATACACCCACAGGCTAGATGTTTCTCCTCCTCTCTGTATACAGTACCTGCTCTCCTGCTCATACTAGATGTTTCTCCCTCTCTCTCTGTATACAGTACCTGTCTCCTGCTCATACACCCACAGGCTAGATGTTTCTCCCTCTCTCTCTGTATACAGTACCTGTCTCCTGCTCATACACCCACAGGCTAGATGTTTCTCCCTCTCTCTCTGTATACAGTACCTGTCTCCTGCTCATACACCCACAGGCTAGATGTTTCTCCCTCTCTCTCTGTATACAGTACCTGTCTCCTGCTCATACACCCACAGGCTAGATGTTTCTCCCCTCTCTCTGTATACAGTACCTGTCTCCTGCTCATACACCCACAGGCTAGATGTTTCTCCCTCTCTCTCTGTATACAGTACCTGTCTCCTGCTCATACACCCACAGGCTAGATGTTTCTCCCTCTCTCTCTGTATACAGTACCTGTCTCCTGCTCATACACCCACAGGCTAGATGTTTCTCCCCTCTCTCTGTATACAGTACCTGTCTCCTGCTCATACACCCACAGGCTAGATGTTTCTCCCTCTCTCTCTGTATACACCCACAGTCTGTCTCCTGCTCATACACCCACAGGCTAGATGTTTCTCCCTCTCCCTCTCTCTGCTGCTCATACACCCACAGGCTAGATGTTTCTCCCTCTCTCTCTGTATACAGTACCTGTCTCCTGCTCATACACCCACAGGCTAGATGTTTCTCCCTCTCTCTGTATACAGTACCTGTCTCCTGCTCATACACCCACAGGCTAGATGTTTCTCCCTCTCTCTGTATACAGTACCTGTCTCCTGCTCATACACCCACAGGCTAGATGTTTCTCCCTCTCTCTGTATACAGTACCTGTCTCCTGCTCATACACCCACAGGCTAGATGTTTCTCCCTCTCTCTCTGTATACAGTACCTGTCTCCTGCTCATACACCCACAGGCTAGATGTTTCTCCCTCTCTCTCTGTATACAGTACCTGTCTCCTGCTCATACACCCACAGGCTAGATGTTTCTCCCTCTCTCTGTATACAGTACCTGTCTCCTGCTCATACACCCACAGGCTAGATGTTTCTCCCTCTCTCTCTGTATACAGTACCTGTCTCCTGCTCATACACCCACAGGCTAGATGTTTCTCCCCTCTCTCTGTATACAGTACCTGTCTCCTGCTCATACACCCACAGGCTAGATGTTTCTCTCCTCTCTCTGTATACAGTACCTGTCTCCTGCTCATACACCCACAGGCTAGATGTTTTCTCTCTGTATACTACCTCTCTGTATACAGTACCTGTCTCCTGCTCATACACCCACAGGCTAGATGTTTCTCCCTCTCTCTGTATACAGTACCTGTCTCCTGCTCATACACCCACAGGCTAGATGTTTCTCCCCTCTCTCAGTCTGTCTCCTGCTCATACACCCACAGGCTAGATGTTTCTCCCTCTCTCCTGTATCTCCTGTCTCCTGCTCATACACCCACAGGCTAGATGTTTCTCCCTCTCTCTGTATACAGTACCTGTCTCCTGCTCATACACCCACAGGCTAGATGTTTCTCCCTCTCTCTCTGTATACAGTACCTGTCTCCTGCTCATACACCCACAGGCTAGATGTTTCTCCCTCTCTCTGTATACAGTACCTGTCTCCTGCTCATACACCCACAGGCTAGATGTTTCTCCCTCTCTCTCTGTATACAGTACCTGTCTCCTGCTCATACACCCACAGGCTAGATGTTTCTCCCTCTCTCTCTGTATACAGTACCTGTCTCCTGCTCATACACCCACAGGCTAGATGTTTCTCCCTCTCTCTCTGTATACAGTACCTGTCTCCTGCTCATACACCCACAGGCTAGATGTTTCTCCCTCTCTCTCTGTATACAGTACCTGTCTCCTGCTCATACACCCACAGGCTAGATGTTTCTCCCTCTCTCTGTATACAGTACCTGTCTCCTGCTCATACACCCACAGGCTAGATGTTTCTCCCTCTCTCTCTATACAGTACCTGTCTCCTGCTCATACACCCACAGGCTAGATGTTTCTCCCTCTCTCTGTATACAGTACCTGTCTCCTGCTCATACACCCACAGGCTAGATGTTTCTCCCTCTCTCTCTGTATACAGTACCTGTCTCCTGCTCATACACCCACAGGCTAGATGTTTCTCCCTCTCTCTGTATACAGTACCTGTCTCTCCTGCTCATACACCCACAGGCTAGATGTTTCTCCCTCTCTCTGTATACAGTACCTGTCTCCTGCTCATACACCCACAGGCTAGATGTTTCTCCCTCTCTCTCTGTATACAGTACCTGTCTCCTGCTCATACACCCACAGGCTAGATGTTTCTCGTTCTCTCTCTATTTTTTTGTATTTTTTTATTCTTTATTTAACCAGGTAGGCTAGTTGAGAACAAGTTCTCATTTACAACTGCGACCTGGCCAAGATAAAGCATAGCAGTGTGAACAGACAACAACACAGAGTTACACATGGAGTAAACAATAAACAAGTCAATAACACAGTAGAAAAAAAGAGAGTCTATATACATTGTGTGCAAAAGGCATGAGGAGGTAGGCTAATAGTGATAAATGATCAGATGGTCATGTGTAGGTAGAGATACTAGTGTGCCCACCACTCTCTCTCTCCTTCTCTCACCCTCGTTCTCTCCCCTCTCCCATCTCTCTCTCTCTCTCTCTCTCTCTCCCATCTCTCTCCCATCTCTCTCTCTCTCTCTCTCTCTCTCTATCCATATCTCTCTCTATCTCTATCCATATCTCTCTCTCTCTCTATCCATCCATCTCTATCTATCCATCTCTCTCTCTCTCTCTCTCTCTCTCTCTCTCTACTGTACCTCCCTCTCTCTCCCTCACCATTTCTAATCCCCTGCTCGCTCTACTTTCTCCAAAATATTTCAATAGAGACAGACATCCAGAGAGTTATTGCCTGTTATCCCAACTGATTTGATTGATTCGTTAAAAAACTCCAAGCGTCCCAAACTTGTTTTTGGAGCTCTTTTTCAGACAAGCTTACACAGTCCCTAGTGTTGACTATATTAACCCCTTTCTCTCTGCAGCAGGTATCTGGCCCTCCCTCCACCAGTGCAGATGCATGGTGTATGATGGCTATATGAAGTCATCTCAGCCTCTCCTATCCCGCCGGTTACGTCCCCCCATTGATCAGTGTTGAAGCTTTCACTCCAGATGGCCCCAGGGGCTGAAATTTACGGAGAACATTAGACCTGCCTGCAGACCGTACTGTTGGATACATCATAGTGAAAGAGTGTGACGCTAGGGTGTTGCCGTGTTGGGGTGTTGCAGTGAGACGGTGTGGGATGTAGCAAGGCTGTAAGTTATGACTGCTTTAATTGGTGTTTGTTAAGTGACGACGGTTAGGTCATCTCCATCCCTGTAGAGTGGCCCTGTCGTTACACACGCACACATGCGTAAGCACAGGCACACGCACACGCACAGATAAGGCTCTAGCCCTCCCAGTCTCCAAAGTGCCATTTTCATATCAAATCAAATCAAATTGTATTGGCCACATACACATATTTAGCAGGTGTTATTGAGGGTGTAGCGAAATGCTTGCGATCCTAGCTCCGACAGTGCAGTAGTATCTAACAATACACAACAATACACAAATCTAAAAGTAAAAGAATGGAATAAAGAAATATATCAATATTAGGATGAGCAATGATGAGTGGCATTGACTAAAATACAGTAGAATATAATACAGTATATACATGTGAAATGGGTAAAGAAGCATGTAAACATTATTCAAGTGACTAGTGTTCCATTATTAAAGTGACTAGTGTTCCATTATTAAAGTGACCAGTGTTCCATTATTAAAGTGACCAGTGATTCCAGGTCTATATACATAGGGCAGCAGACTCTAAGGTGCAGGGTTGGGTAACCGGGTGGTAGCCAGCTAGTGATGGCTATTTAACAGTCTGACGGCCTTAAGACAGAAGCTGTTTTTCAGTCTCTCGGTCCCAGCTTGTCACGCTCTGACCATCGTTCGTATGTGTTTTCCTTGTTTTAGTGTTGGTCAGGACGTGAGCTGGGTGGGCATTCTATGTTGTGTGTCTGGTTTGTCTCTTTCTATGTTTGGCCTGATATGGTTCTCAATCAGAGACAGGTGTTAGTCATTGTCTCTGATTGGGAACCATATTTAGGTAGCCTGTTTTGTGTTGGGTTTTGTGGGTGATTGTTCCTGTCTCCTGTGCCATCACAGCACTACAGTGCTTCTAGCAGTGCTAACCGTGGCGAGCGTGGTGCTGGTCAGGCACCGTGCTATGCGGTGGTTCGCACGGTGTCCCCAGTACGCGTGCTTAGCCCGGTGCGCTACATCCCAGCTTCCCACATCTGCCGGGCTAGGGTGAAGATCCAGCCAGGGCGGTTAGTGCCAGCCCTGCTCTCAAGATCTCCAGTACGCCTTCACGGTCCGGCCCATCCAGTGCCACCTCCACACACCAGCCCTCCGGTGGCAGCTCCCCGCACCAGGCTTCCTGTGCATGTCCTCGGCCCAGTACCACCAGTGCAAGCACCACGCATCAGGCCTACAGTACGTCCCGCCTGTTCGGCGCTGCCAGAGCTCCCGCCCCTCAGTCCAGAGGCGCAAGAGCCCCTCATTCCAGAGGCGCCAGAGCTCCTTAGTCCAGCGCTGCCGGAGCTTCCCGTCTGCCCAGCGCCATCTGAGCTACCCGTCTCTCCAGCGTTGTCGGAGCTTCCCGTCTGCCCAGCGTTGTCGGAGCTTCCCGTCTGCCCAGCGCCGCCAGTGCCGCCAGTCTGCCCAGCACCACCAGTGCCGCCAGTCTGCCCAGCGCCGCCAGTCTGCCCAGCGCCGCCAGTGCCGCCAGTCTGGCCAGTGCCGCCAGTCTGCCCAGCGCCGCCAGTGCCGCCAGTCTGCCCAGCGCCGCCAGTCTGCCCAGCGCCGCCAGTGCCGCCAGTCTGGCCAGTGCCGCCAGTCTGCCCAGGGCCGCCAGTGCCGCCAGTCTGCCCAGTGCCGCCAGTCTGCCCAGCGCCGCCAGTGCCACCAGTCTGCCCAGCGCTGCAAGTCTATCAGGATCTGCCGGAACCACCAGCCAGCCAGGATCTGCTAGATCCATCAACCTGCCGGAGCTTCCTCTCAGTCCCGAGCTTCCTCTCAGTCCCGAGCTTCCTCTCAGTCCCGAGCTTCCCCTCAGTCCCGAGCTTCCCCTCAGTCCCGAGCTTCCCCTCACTCCCGAGCTGCCCCTCAGTCCAGTGGGGCCCGTTGTTAGGTTTCCTAGGCCAAGGTTAGCGGCGAGGGTCGCCACTCAAGGGACGCTATAAGGAGGTGGACTAAGACAATTATGGAGTGGGGTCCACGTTCAGCGCCAGAGCCGCCACCGCGGACAGATGCCCACCCAGACCCTCCCCTATAGGTTTAGGTTGTGCGTTCGGAGTCCGCACCTTGGGGGGTGGGGGGGGGTACTGTCACGTTCTGACCATCGTTTGTATGTGTTTCCTTGTTTTAGTGTTGGTCAGGACGTGAGCTGGGTGGACATTCTATGTTGTGTGTCTGGTTTGTCTATTTCTATGTTTGGCCTGATATGGTTCTCAATCAGAGACAGGTGTTAGTCATTGTCTCTGATTGGGAACCATATTTAGGTAGCCTGTTTTGTGTTGGGTTTTGTGGGTGATTGTTCCTGTCTCTGTGTTTGCACCAGATAGGGCTGTTTAGGTTTTCGAACGTTTATTGTTTTGTTAGTTATTCATGTATAGTGTCTTTATAAATTAAACATGAATAACCACCACGCTGCATTTTGGTCCGCCTCTCTTTCACCTAAGGAAACATACAAAGCAAACTAAGGTCAGGGTGTGACAGTAGCCCCCCCCCCAAGGTGCGGACTCCGGCCGCAAAACCTGAACCTATTTGGGAGGGTCTGGGTGGGCATCTGTCCGTGGTGGCGGCTCTGGTGCTGGACGTGGCCCCCACTTCACCATAGTCTTAGTCCGCCACATTGTCCACTGCCTCCTAACCACGGCGACCCTTCTAAATGACCCCACTGGACAGAGGGGCAGCTCGGGACAGAGGGGCAGCTCGGGACAGAGGGGCAGCTCTGTACTGGCTGACGACTCTGCCAGATCCTGGCTGCTTTGGCAGATCCTGGCTGAATGGCGGTTCTGGCAGAACGTGGCTGACTGGCTGCTCTCGCAGATCCTGGCTGAATCGCGGTTCTGGCAGATCCTGGATGACTGGCAGCTCTGGCAGCTCCTTGCAGACTGGCAGCTCCTTGCAGACTGGCAGCTCCATGCTGACTGGCGGCTCTGGCTGCTCCATGCTGACTGGCGGCTCTGGCTGCTCCATGCAGACTGGCAGCTCTTTGCAGACTGGCAGCTCTGGCAGCTCCTAGCAGACTGGCAGCTCTGGCAGCTCCTTGTAGACTGGCAGCTCTGGCAGCTCCTAGACTAGCAGCTCTGGCAGCTCCTTGCAGACTGGCAGCTCTGGCACTGCAGACTGGCAGCTCTGCAGACTGGCAGCTCCATGCTGACTGGCGGCTCTGGCTGCTCCATGCTGACTGGCAGCTCTGGCTGCTCCATGCTGACTGGCGGCTCTGGCTGCTCCATGCTTACTGGCAGCTCTGGCTGCTCCTTGCAGACTGGCAGCTCTGGCAGCTCCTTGCAGACTGGCAGCTCCTTGCAGACTGGCAGCTCCTTGCAGACTGGCAGCTCCTTGCAGACTGGCAGCGCTGGACAGGCGGGAGACTCCGGCAGCGCTGGAGAGGAGGAAAGCTCTGGCAGCGCTGGACAGGCGGGAGACTCCGGCAGCGCTGGAGAGGAGGAAGGCTCTGGCAGCGCCGAACAGGCGGGAGACTCCGGCAGCGCTGGAGAGGAGGAAGGCTCTGGCAGCGCTGGACAGGCGGGAGACTCCGGCAGAGCTGGAGAGGAGGAAGGCTCCGGCAGCACTGGACAGGCGGGAGCACCTGTAGGGATGAGACGGAGAGACAGCCTGGTGCGGGGGGCTGCCACCGGAGGGCTAGTGCGTGGAGGTGGTACCGGATAGACCGTACTGTGCAGGCGCACTGGAGCTCTTGAGCACTGAGTCTGCCCAACCTTACCTGGTTGAATGCTCCCGGTCGCCCTGCCAGTGCGGCGAGGTGGAATAGCCCGCACTGGGCTATGCAGGCGAACTGGGGACACCATGCGCAAGGCTGGTGCCATGTAAGCCGGCCCAAGGAGACGCACTGGAGACCAGATTCGTTTCGCCGGCTTCATGGCACTTGGCTCGATGCCCACTCTAGCCCGGCCGATACGCGGCTCTGGCTGCTCCATGCAGACTGGCAGCTCTTTGCAGACTGGCAGCTCTGGCAGCTCCTTGCAGACTGGCAGCTCTGGCAGCTCCTTGTAGACTGGCAGCTCTGGCAGCTCCTTGCAGACTGGCAGCTCTGGCAGCTCCTTGCAGACTGGCAGTTCTGGCAGCTCCTTGCAGACTGGCAGCTCTGGCAGCTCCTTGCAGACTGGCAGCTCGTTGCAGACTGGCAGCTCCATGCTGACTGGCGGCTCTGGCTGCTCCATGCTGACTGGCGGCTCTGGCTGCTCCATGCTGACTGGCGGCTCTGGCTGCTCCATGCTGACTGGCAGCTCTGTCTGCTCCTTGCAGACTGGCAGCTCTGGCTGCTCCTTGCAGACTGGCAGCTCTGGCAGCTCCTTGCAGACTGGCAGCTCTGGCAGCTCCTTGCAGACTGGCAGCTCTGGCAGCTCCTTGCAGACTGGCAGCTCTGGCAGCTCCTTGCAGACTGGCAACTCTGGCAGCTCCTTGCAGACTGGCAGCTCCTTACAGACTGGCAGCTCTTGCAGCGCTGGACAGGCGGGAGACTCCGGCAGCGCTGGAGAGGAGGAAAGCTCTGGCAGCGCTGGACAGGCGGGAGACTCCGGCAGCGCTGGAGAGGAGGAAGGCTCTGGCAGCGCTGAACAGGCGGGAGACTCCGGCAGCGCTGGAGAGGAGGAAGGCTCCGGCAGCACTGGACAGGCGGGAGCACCTGTAGGGATGAGACTGAGAGACAGCCTGGTGCGGGGGGCTGCCACCGGAGGGCTAGTGCGTGGAGGTGGTACCGGATATACCGTACCGTGCAGGCGCACTGGAGCTCTTGAGCACTGAGCCTGCCCAACCTTACCTGGTTGAATGCTCCCGGTCGCCCTGCCAGTGCGGCGAGGTGGAATAGCCCGCACTGGGCTATGCAGGCGAACCGGGGACACCATGCACAAGGCTGGTGCCATGTAAGCCGGCCCAAGGAGACGCACTGGAGACCAGATTCGTAGAGCCGGCTTCATGGCACTTGGCTAGATGCCCACTCTAGCCCGGCCGATACGCGGAGCTGGTATGTACCGCACCGGGCTATGCACCCGCACTGGGGACACCGTGTGCTTCACAGCATAACACGGTGCCTGCCCGGTCTCTCTAGCCCCCCGGTAAGCACAGGAAGTTGGCGCAGGTCTCCTACCTGGCTTCGCCACACTTCCTGTGTGCCTCCCCCAATACATTTTTGGGGCTGACTCTCTGGCTTCCAGCCGCTCTGCCGTGCTAGCTCCTCATAATGCCGCCTTTCTGCTTTCGCTGCCTCCAGCTCGGCTTTGGGATGGCAATATTCCCCTGGCTCTGCCCAGGGTCCTTTCCCGTCTAGGATCTCCTCCCAAGTCCATTTCTCCAAATAGTGCAGCCTCTCCCACTGCTGCTGCTGCTGCTCCTGCTACTGCTGCCTCTGTTGCTTCTCCTGCTGCTGCTTTTGCTGCTGTTTACCACGCCGCTTGGTCCTTGGTTGGTGGGTGATTCTGTCACGGGATTCTTCTGTCGAAGGAGAGGCGGACCAAAACGCAGTGTGGTTATTATTCATGGTTCTTTAATAAAGAAACTATACATGAATAGACTAACAAAACCAAGAAATGTGAAAAATATCTGGTGCAACCACAGAGACAGGAACAATCACCCACAAAACCCAACACCAAACAGGCTACCTAAATATGGTTCCCAATCAGAGACAATGACTAACACCTGCCTCTGATTGAGAACCATATCAGGCCAAA
The DNA here is from genome assembly GCF_018296145.1 of Oncorhynchus tshawytscha. Taxonomy (NCBI): domain Eukaryota; kingdom Metazoa; phylum Chordata; class Actinopteri; order Salmoniformes; family Salmonidae; genus Oncorhynchus; species Oncorhynchus tshawytscha. The sequence goes on from NC_056431.1 coordinate 23,496,800, forward strand.
CACAGAAACAGACAAACTAGAAACACAACATAGAATGCCCACTCAGATCACACCCTGACCAAACAAAACATAGAAACATACAAAGCAAACTATGGTCAGGGTGTGACAGGAATGCTGGCATTCTAGGCAGAGTTGCAATGAAAAAGTCATATCTATGTTCAGGGTCTTGGGCAAAAGAACAATCTTAATCTTTTCTATTTATTGGCCAGTCTGAGACATGGCTTTTTCTTTCCAATAACAAGGGCATTTCTAAGTGACCCCAAACTTTTGAACGGTCGTGTAATTGCTCAACAAGGTCTGAGACCACGGTTGCATGGTCTGCACGGCCCCCGTGTCTGCACACACACACACAGCAGGGGTTGGAATCAATTCAGAACTGAGGTGAAAATAGCAAAGCATTTCAAGGAACAGAAAAATTACTTGGTACGAAAGTGATCAATACTGTTCTGGAACATAACCATTATTTTAAAAGCTTGAGAACTGCTGTATAACATTATTTTACTTTCCAGGCATTTTTAGTCCCGCATTAAAACACAACAAATCTCCTGTGCAAAGCCTTATTCCAGTGTCTGCCTGGAAGCTGAAAATCTTTGCCTGTGCGTGTACATGTTTAGACTACCTACCCAAGCTTGATTGAAAAGATAGGGAGACAGATTTTTAATTAGCTAGAGAATAATTCACTTTTTCAAAGCTAGCTAAGGATACCACACGCCTAGTTATCACGTTCCACATTGGATTTATTAACTGTAAAAAATGTAAGGCATGTTTTTAATTTTGTTGCCACTCTGCACACACAAGCTTGTTAGCTATCTAGTTCAAGCTTGTTAGCTAGCTAGCTCATAGGACATGCAAAGTTCCTCCATAGAAGCCTGTCCTCCTAGGGATAAATCTGTGGACCTAATTCAGATAAAGCATGTCATAACAAGATGCCCAGCTCTTCAAGCCTCCTCCTCAACCCTCTCTTCCTCTCTCACGCCACCCGTAGCCATAGGCTACACTTGTCTGTCCATCACGTATGTAAACAACTAGGTGTTGCTGGCCTGCTTTATCCACACTGATTGGTGAAGTCTTTTAATGAGCTAAATGTAAAAATATTTAATTTCTCAGGTTAAAAAAACGAACCGAATGGAACAATATTAACCGGTACTTTTTGGCGGTCAAACCAATTCAGAACTTTATATTGCTCATGGAAACAGGGGAACGAAAGTAGAAGAAAAAATGTGGTTCTGTTCAGAAAGAAACAAATGGAAAATCATTTTGATTCCAACCCCTGTCACACACACACAAGCAGATGCACACATGCACCAGCAAATGCACAAACACACATCTAAGCTACTGTATAAGGTGCATAAATGCAGACAAGTTGGGCCACCGTATCTACAATTCTGTGTGCGCCCACATCCTGTTATTTGAATGTGAATGTGATTGAATGCTACTTGAATGACATCTCATTTGATTTGGTAAAAAAAAACGCCTGTGCGTGAAATCACACTATAGGTGTTCCATACAGAACTCACAGGTTTACTTGGTTTATTTGTGAAAGGTGATTTTGTGGCCTGGCTGGGATGTCATTGTGCTGAGTATTTTTCCTGCTCCTGTTTATTGCAAGCCACTTTCTATTATGCCAAATCCCTTTGAATGAGAGGTTGACACGGGATACCTCAGCAATATTGCTCTGGCTTTGGTAATTAAGTTTACAGATGAAATATGTGTATGCAGGTGAGGGAGGAGGCCGAAAACTCACAGAGCTGTGTGGGGAAAGTGCTGAGGTAAACCGCCCCCCCCCCTGCGCAGGTTTAATGTTGCTGGGCACTGAGGAGAACCCTCAACTAAAACAGCAGGGGTGTGTCGATGGACCAGAGGAGGGGGTCAGGGAGGATTTATGAAGTTATTGATCGGTCCGTTTGGCTATAGCTAACCTTGGCCGTCACGCAGGCCCAGCAAAAGCTAATACACATTTTTCAGGGAGTCTTTTTTTCATTGTATTTTTTTCTGCACACTCCACCAAATATTAATCTCCTAATTTTTTATTTTTAATCCCAGACAGAGGGGGAGAATGAATGCCTCTATCTGGGCAGGGCCATGGTAAATAATTAAAATTTAAAATGGATTGTTTGTGCCCGAGCCGGGATTTATGGGATTGGGGCTCCGCCGCACCCCCCGGGGGACCCACTCCCACGTCTGCACACCGCCATCGTTCCCGTGTGCTAAGCATTTTTTCACATTATTCCTCACCTAATATGCTAAGGAGAAGAGGGGATGAGGCGATGGGGGGGAAAGATGTAAGGGGCGCGCTTTGTTAAATGACTTCTATGATATTTTATTATTTTTTGCAAATCAATGGATTGGAACCTTCCCCCTCCATCCCTCCCACCACATGCCTCTAATATTTATTTCAATGTCCTGTCAATAAATATAACAAGGTTAGTTTTATATCAGTTTACCCAGTGAATTGAATTTGGGGGAAATTATATTTGCTGCGCCCGATTTAAAAAACAGAATCGATAAGGGGGAAACTAAAGCCCACCTCCCTTTCTTCCTCCCCTCCCCTCACTGTTCCTCTCACCTCCTAACGCTCTCCACTGTACCGCAGGGGAAGATGGAAGATGTTAATGCACGTTACACAGTTGATCTGGGTCATTCTTTACCTCTTGACTTACAAATTACAACCCCTCCCCTCACCAGCCCCATACCTTCATCCCCCCTGTCGGAGTTACAAACGGGGGAAACGTCATCGGCCCCCCCAACTGTGGTTGCACCCAAGACGTCTTGCCTTCCTTGTCTGTCCACACGACTAATGCACCCTGGGAAAAACACATAATGGTCCTTCAGTTAAATTAATGAGGGGGGAAAATGTTCCTGTGTAACGTGTTTGTTTTTTTACAACGCGGTCCATTGTGTATGTATGTGGGTGTTGTGGTAATGATCATTTACTTCATGTAATCCGAGCACATCAAGATGGATCTCTCTTGTCACCTGTGGCTTTCTTCTTTATCCAGGCTCTAAAATAACAATGGACCTTTGTCACTATAGAACATACTGTATAACAATCATTATCCATTCGTAAATTGGTTTGATTGACATAAACTGTGCTGTATGTCTAGTATCCTTCTTGATGACTGTGTTTCCCCTAAAATTAGTTTCTCCTAAATGTAGTGTATGTTCTTGATCTTTAACTCTGTATGCCACTGAATGCTGTTGCCCTATCGACTGTTGCTGGCAAAGTTCAAATGCCCTCCATAGTCTTCCTGAAGTGTTTTCTGTGAACGCTGAGATAACCTTGTTGGTTCTATCTTAATAATTAAAGGATTGTGGTATGAAGTGCCACTCTATTCCTTTATTTATGAGAGACCCATAAGAGAACCATCGACACAGTAAAGTGATTGTTTTGAAGCTACGAGAGTCCTTGATCTTTCGCACAAGGGTTTGAATTTCCAGGCCGTTTTGAATATCAATGTAGTGCCACACCCACGCCCCTCTGCCCACACCACCGTCTCTGCTCTAAGTACACATGCAGATTATCATCAGACCTTTAAAGTCTCTCTGTGAGGAGCTGTGATCCAACACACATCAGTCACACACTAACACACTGTCATGTTCTGACCTTTATTTCCTTTGTTTTGTCATTATTTAGTATGGTCAGGGCGTGAGTTGGGGTCTGTTTGTTTTTCTATGATTTGGGGATTTCTATGTTTCGGCCTAGTATGGTTCTCAATCAGAGGCAGGTGTCATTAGTTGTCTGATAGAGAATCATACTTAGGTAGCCTGAGTTTCACTGTTTGTTTGTGGGTGTTTGTTTCCGTGTCTGTGTTTTTCACCACACGGTACTGTTTTGGTTTTAGTTCGTTTCACATTTATTGTTTTGGTATCAGTTGTGTTCATGTTGAGTATTTCTTATTAAAAGAACCATGGACACTTACCACGCCACATATTGGTCCTCCGATCCTTCTCGCCTCTCCACTTCAGAGGAAGAGGAGGAAAACCTTTACAGAAACACCCACCAACCAAGGACCAAGTGGCGTGGTAACAGACAGCGGCAGCAGCAGCAGCAGCAGCAGCGGCCAGCATCACAGGACTCCTGGACATGGGAGGATACTTTGAACAGAGAAGGACCCTGGGCACAGGCTGGGGAATATCGCCGCCCCAAAGCAGAGCTGGAGGCAGTGAAAGCTGAGCGGCGGCGATATGAGGAGGCAGCACGGCAGCGCGACAGGTACGAGAGGCAGCCCCAAAGTGTTTGGGGGGCGGCACACGAGGTGTGGGGCTAAGCCAGGTAGCAGACCTGAGCTCACTCCTCGTGCTTATTAAGAGCAGCGCGTTACTGGTCAGGCACCGTGTTATGCGGTTAACTTCTTGGATATAGGGGGCGCTCTTTTCATTTATGGCTGTGAATGCGCCGGGAATGAGCCTGCCCTTTCTATCGTTTCTCCAAGGTGTCTGCAGCATTGTGACGTATTTGTAGGCATATCATTGGAAGATTGGCCATAAGAGACTACATTTACCAGGGGTCCGCCCGGTGTCCTTTGTCTAAATTGGTGCGTAATCTACAAGCTGCACGCAGTCATCCAGTGATTGAGAGGAGAGAGGAGGCTTTCAACGAACGATATATCATGAAGAGATATGTGAAAAACACCTTGAGGATTGATTCTAAACAACGTTTACCATGTTTCAGTCGATATTATGATTCCAAGAACACAGGATGAGATGTTACTATCCTTTGTGCAAGCACTTCCAAGAGTTAATGAACAGTGAGCGTGGTGTTGAAATTTGGGGAGCGCATCGTCAGTAGTGTACCTTTGGTTCCTAGGGTGTTTCGGCCTTTCACACTATACACCCTCCCCAAAGGCGGCCAGCGACAGGGTGATCAATCCTACGCTTGCGTCCCATTCCCAATTAGTCATAGGAGTTGCCTTGTTGTTGATCCAACATCCCATGGGACTATGCATGGCAGGGGCGTCCTCCTCCCTGAGTCAAGCATTGTTGACCGCATACCTCCTGGCCCTCTCACTTCGAGGCCCAGCTGGGGTCTTTCCTCTTCATCCAGAGCCACTGACTGCTGCCTTCTGCCGCCTCCGATACAGCTTTGATTGCCGAACGCTGACTCTGGCCCTTAATTCCCAGGTCTCTAAGCAGTCTGGTTGTAGATGTTGCCACAAAACCTCTGCAGCCCACCTCCACTGGTCGGACTTCTGTGTTCCAGCCATGATGCCGTGCTTCGGCAGCTAGATCAGCATAGCGCAGATGTTTTCGCTCATAAGCCTCATCTACTGAGTCCTCCCAGGGTACTGTGAGCTCAATGATGAAGACCTTATTGAGCGAACGGGACCAGAGCACCATGTCATGTCTTAGGGTGGTGGTTGCGATCTCCGGAGGAAACACAAGTTGCCGGCCAATGTCAGCTAGCATTTTCCAGTCGCGGAGTTAATTTGGAAAAAAGTTTGGCGTTTTGAAGACTGAATTTTCTTTTTTTTTTGCCAAACGTGACGCACCAAACGGAGCGATTTCTCCTAAACAAATAATCTTTCAGGAAAAACTGAGCATTTGCTATCTAACTGAGAGTCTCCTCATTGAAAACATCTGAAGTTCTTCAAAGGTAAATTATTTTATTTGAATGATTTTCTGTTTTTTGTGAAAATGTTGCCTGCTGATGCTAACGCTAAATGCTTATCTAGCTGCGCTAGCTGTTACACAAATGCTTGTTTTGCTATGGTTGAGAAGCATATTTTGAAAATCTGAGATGACAGTGTTGTTAACAAAAGGCTAAGCTTGAGAGCTAGCATATTAATTTAATTTCATTTGCGATTTTCATGAATAGTTAACGTTGCATTATGGTAATGAGCTTGAGGCTGTATTCACAATCCCGGATCCGGGATGGCTCGACGCAAGAAGTTAAGCGCACGGTGTCGCCAGTACGTGCCCATAGCCCGGTGCGCTATAGGGCAGCACCCCGAAAGTTTCATGCGAGTGTGGGCATCCAGCCAGGGCGTATGGTGCCTGCTCAGCGTGTCTGGTCACTTGTACGCCGTTTCGGTCCAGGGTATCCTGCGCCGGCTCTGCGTGCTGTGTCTCCAGGGCGCTGGGAGGGTGCAGTGCGTCCTATGCCTGCACTCCGCTCGTGCTGGGCAAATGTGGGAGTGGAGCCTAAGGGAGAGGTGCGCGTAGTAGGCACTAGATCTCCCGTGCTTACCCACAGCCCGGTTCAACCTGTGCCTGCACTCTGGAGGGTCCGGGCTAGAGTAGTTATCCAGCCATTTAGCAGGGTCACCGTGTTTAGGAGGCCACAGAGGCGGACAATGAGGCGGAGAAAGACTGTGGTGAAGTGGGGTCCACGTTCCGCGCCAGAGCCGCCACCGCGGACAGACACCCACCCAGACCCTCCCCTATAGGTTAAGGTTTTGCGGCCGGAGTCCGCACCTTTGGGGGGGGGGGGCGTACTGTCACGTTCTGACCTTTATTTCCTTTGTTTTGTCATTGTTTAGTATGGTCAGGGTGTGAGTTGGGGTGGGCAGTCTATGTTTGTTTTTCTATGATTTTGGGATTTCTATGTTTCGGCCTAGTATGGTTCTCAATCAGAGGCAGGTGTCATTAGTTGTCTCTGATTGAGAATCATACTTAGGTAGCCTGGGTTTCACTGTTTGTTTGTGGGTGTTTGTTTCCGTGTCTGTGTTTTTCACCACACGGTACTGTTTTGGTTTTCGTTCGTTTCACGTTTATTGTTTCGGTAACAGTTGTGTTCATGTTGAGTATTTCTTATTAAAAGAACCATGGACACTTACCACGCCGCATATTGGTCCTCCGATCCTTCTCGCCTCTCCTCTTCAGAGGAAGAGAAGGAAAACCTTTACACACACACACACGGACATACTATATGAACATGCACGGACATATTGTATGAACATACACACACACACACACACACACGCAAAGACATACAGTACTGTGTCACACAATAGCAGACACACACATTCCCTCTCTCTTTCTCTCACCCCCCCCCCCACACACACACACACTCCTCTCCATCACACACACTTCCATACCACCTACACCAGCAACACCAATGATTTGTCAACGTGGCTAACCGCGGATACCTAATCCGTCAATCCTGGTGTAATTCTCCCAAGCATCAGTGGCACACGTGTGTCGGAGGCACGAAGACCAGGAGCCTCCACTGCCGGGGCCTCTGCAGAATCAATTACTCCCTGGGCGGGCGTGTCAGGAAGAGGGTGAGAGCCCATACATCCACCAGGGAATCATTTTGGAGAGACGGGAGGTAGAGGAGGAACAAAGTGGAGGCAGGCAAATCTGGGTTCAAATACTATTCGAAATCATTTCAAATACTTGACTGAGCAAGTTGGGCTTGATTGAGCTTGCCTGGCACAATCGACCAATGGAATTGTCGCAAAAAGGCAAACGCCATCCATCTGCTTAATCAAATGCTCAAAGAAGTTGAAACTTCGAAGAGGATTTGAACCCAGGTCTGGAGGGAAGGGAGGACTGCTTGCATCAGGCCCATCCACGACAGCCAGCAGCCAGAAGTCCTAATCCCTATGGTAACACAGGGCCCCATCTCCTCACATTACTGCGCCGATACACTTCTCAATCTGCCAGGCCGCGTTCTCATTAGGTCTGTATTAGCTCACCCTCCCTGAGCCCGCTGCCAAATTGCCATGATCACAAGCACAGTGGAAAACAGTGTACCTGTTCCACAGACAGTACCACACAGTCTGTTGTCATCCACAAGGATATCTATTGGGGCTGCTGTGGTTACATTAGAGCTGAAAGTCTAAAGTCCAAAAATATCATCTGTGTCATGGGGTTTGTCGTTGTTTTTAAATGAAGGATGAAGCAATCAGAGTGAAAGCTACTATACTATAATTATGTGTGTAATGTTGTGAGAGAGAGATGGGGAGCGAGAGTTTGTGTGTGTGCATGTGTTTGTGCGTGTGCGCAAGTTCAAGTGCATTCAGGTGTGTTGTGAGTGCACGTGGCGTGCGTGCATGCATGTGTATGTGTATGCCCAACAAGATATCACAGTCTCACGTAATTTCTTGACGTCCTTGGATTAAACATCTATTTTTGACTAGTAAACTGACTTAATCTCCTGACGTCCTGTATTTAGGCACACGGCTCCCGCATGAGTTCCAGACAATTTAGGCTCGCAGAAAACAACTCTACGGTTAAGTTAAGGCATTAAGTCCAACTGGGTTGAGTTAAAAGTTAAAGGAACATTTCCAAAATGTTCATTATCATATTCCTCATCTCCAGCACCACCCCAACATCAAAATATGTGACAATGACGCGTTTCTATGTTTTGTGGTAAAAATAAATAAAGGAAGATAAGTGTTTCCAATGACATCATCGGTGTTCATCTTGTCATTTTAGCCAATTATGAGTAGGAAGTGTCTACTAATTGGTTGATGATGCCATTGGAAACACATATCTTTCTCTATCTTTTTTTACTACAAAAACATAGAAACGCGCCATTATCACATATGTTGATGTTGGTCCTGGAGATAATGAATATGAAGTTTAAAATGGTGGTTTGGGTTAAAACAGAAACAACTCTAGTGTGAAGTCCAGGCATTAAGGTTTGGGATAGGGCTCTATTTAAGAATATATATTTTATTCATTTAGCAGACGCTCTAATCCAGAGTAATTTGTAGTTAGCACATTCATCTTAAGATAGCTAGGTGGTAAAACCACGTATCTCAGTCATAGGAAGCACATTTTCCCTCAATAAAGTAGGTATTAACAGAAAAACAGAAAACCAACTCCACGGTTAAGTTTAGACTGCCGTTGCTAACTCACTGTGGACAGATGGTGCAGTGGTCTAAGCAGTGAGCTCCTGTTCCGTAGACCATGTGTTTAATTCCAGCTCCGGGCACTTTAGCCTCTAGCGGATGGTTTTGACTGCGTCCCCCGACGTCCTTGGAACCTGTAAAAAAAGTCAAATCTCACCTTGAATCTGGAGTGTTCTCTCTGTGTATGCCTGTGTGTGTGTGTGTGTGTGTGTGTGTGTGTGTGTGTGTGTGTGTGTGTGTGTGTGTGTGTGTGTGTGTGTGTGTGTGTGTTGTGTGAGAGAGGAGGGATACGATTATGTGTTAAAATATGGAGAGAGAAAAGCTTCACCTCTGTTGACACACCTGCCCGGCCCACACCCTCCTCCTCTTCTCCTCACCACTCTCTCTCTCTCTCGCCAAACTGTGAGACGATATCGCCAGAAGGCTCTGTGCTCAAATATTGATATTATACACAGACTACACCAAACATTAGAAACACCTTCCCTCAGAACAGCCTTACTTCATCGGGACATTGACTCTACAAGGTGTCGAAAGTGTTCCGCAGAGATGCTGGCCCATGTTGACTCCAATGCTTCCCACAGTTGGCTGGTGTCCTTTGGGTGGTGGACCATTCTTGATACACACTGGAAAGCTGTTGAGGGTGAAAAACCCAGCTGCATTGCAGTGTCTTTGAACAGGGAATGGTAATAGGTGCACCTGGCCCCTACTACCATTCCCTGTTCAAAGACAATGCAATATTTTGTCTTGCCCATTCACCCTCTGAATGGCACACATACACAATCCATGTTTCAATTGTCTCAAGGCTTAAAAATCCTTCTTTAACCGGTCTCCTCTGCCTTCATCTACACTGATTGAAATGGATTTTACAAGTGACCTCAGTAAGGGATCATAGCTTTCGTCTGGATTCACCTGGTCAGTCTACGTCATGGAAAGAGCAGCTGTTCTTAATGTTTTGTACACTCAGTGTATATTATTACTATTATTATATCATTGATATATAATTAATTAATTAATACAAATTATAATTGCTACATAATAATTGTTATAATTATTATATATTGATATTATATAATGATATTGATATATAGATATAAAGTGCAGCTTATGATCAAGATAAGCTGTTTTCTGTTTATTAAAACTCAAATATAGAGATATATTCTGAGAAGTACATTCACGGCTACACATTCAGATTCTTTTTTTGAGGAATAATGTACAGTATTTCCCATTTGTGGAAGAGTTTTGAGAAGAAACAAAAACGTGGATCAGTTTTACACGCTTCATAGAATGACATTGCGAGAATATTATAAGATGTTAGAATTCTCAGTCGCTCAGAGTATCAGAAGTGACATCAGTCAGAAGCGTTGTCCTTGAGCATGGTCACAACAAACTTACATTTCATTCTAAGACATTCTGTTTTGATCCATAGGGGGCATTCCACAATCAGGTTTGGAAACAACTTCTTCAACTCTGAGCGTGGATGATTTGTCATGTATTTCTGTTTGGAATAGTGGTGAAAACCGACAAAACACATTTATGCCGGATGTGTTAAATTGTAATTCAGTGTTTTTCATGTTGCTCTTCAACAGCCCCATGCTGTTTCTGCCACCCCAAGCGCCCCAGATAGAAAGTGTTGATCTGTAAACCATGAAAAACTGGCATTACTAAATAATGAGTACAATGTTGTCCACCACAAACTACAGTGGCCAAAATATTGTCCTCTATGTAGATAAAATGTGCCTAAAATGTCAAATAAATTACAGCAAATAAGTCATTTAATAGGATGTGAGTAGGAAAGTATCGATGAATACTCACTGTTCTTGAAAACGGAACACAGGTGTATAAGGCTCCGCACAAAACAAAAGCAGTCATGTCAATTGAACCGTAAACGTCAAGAAAAAGTCTAGTATATTAACAATCATGACAATGAGAAAGCTTGACTAGTGAAAAGCTATTTGAATTACATACGAAGCATTCATTATGGCACGTATACAATAAACAATGGAATAACTATGACTAAATAAATTGTAGAAGCCCATGCATGGAAGTAGCTTCATTTATGTGAAAGATGCATGTCCAGCCTACTCCTACTGTAGAATATGCTCCTTGATTTTTTCAAACACATGTCATTTCAACCCGGTTTCAGATACTTTTATTCTTTTATTCTATTATTCTTTACCTAAATCCGAAACACTCCATTTAGTATTATATGTTACATTTCCTATGGTATGTATTTATTTGTGGATGTCCATCACCCATTTTGTATGAAATGTTACGAATTTGCAAAATGTACATTGTATTACGAATTAGCAAATTAGCAAATTATGACGTGTAACGAATTTTAGCTAGGTGGCTAACGTTGGCAGGTCTGCAAACGTTAGCTAGGCTAGGGGTTAGGGTTAGGCCTTAGGGTTGAGGTTAGGATTACGTTTAGGGTAAGGTTAAAGGGTTGAGGTTAGGGTTAGGTGAAGGGTTAGCTGACATGCTAAGTAGTTGCAAAGAATTTTATTTATTTTATTTCACCTTTATTTAACCAGGTAGGCTAGTTGAGAACAAGTTCTCATTTGCAACTGCGACCTGGCCAAGATAAAGCATAGCAGTGTGAACAGACAACACAGAGTTCCACATGGAGTAAACAATTAACAAGTCAATAACACAGTAGAAAAAAAAGGGGAGTCTATATACATTGTGTGCAAAAGGCATGAGGAGGTAGGCGAAATAATTACAATTTTGCAGATTAACACTGGAGTGATAAATGATCAGATGGACATGTACAGGTAGAGATATTGGTGTGCAAAAGAGCAGAAAAGTAAATAAATAAAAACAGTATGGGGATGAGGTATGTGAAAATGGGTGGGCTGTTTACCAATAGACTATGTACAGCTGCAGCGATCGGTTAGCTGCTCAGATAGCAGATGTTTGAAGTTGGTGAGGGAGATAAAAGTCTCCAACTTCAGCGATTTTTGCAATTCGTTCCAGTCACAGGCAGTAGCTAAAAAGTAGTAAGTAGTTGAAAGTTGCCAACTAAAATGCTAAAGTTGTCCGTGATGAGATTCAAACGGGCAACATCAGGGTTGCTAGACGTTCGCCGTATATGCCCACCCATCTGCACCGACCAACCACCCTGCTTTCTTTTTTTTGCCTGAGGTAACCATCTGTCTTATGTAACCATACCAAACGTAACATATCATTTTAATTTGAGTGTCCCAGATTTAAATTTACTATGTTACGTCTAGTCTATGAGACCAGGCTGATCATTTTCAGAGTAGGGCAATAGTGTTTTCTCCTGGATGTGGGGGAGAGAGAACCAGGTAGAGAGGAAGAGAACAGGAGGAGAGGAAGGAGGGAGAACAGGAGTGTAGGAATGGGGAGGATTGGAGTGAGAGCAGAGGAGCAGGGAGGAGGGGGGAGTTGAGGGAAGAGAACAGGGAAGCAGAGGGGATAGAGGGAGGACAGAGAAAGACAGTGGAAGAGAAGGGAGAAAGAGGGGAGGAGAGGGGAGAATGACAGCATCTCAGGGTTGGTTTGGGTCTCACGTCATCAAATATCCATGGCGATGAAGCGAGGGAGAAGACGGGGAGGAGAGGAAAGCCCAGCACCTCCCAAACTTCTACCCTCATCACCAGCATCCTGACTCCATCCTGAATCCACAGCACCCCAAACCACTGGAGACACACAAACACTCTCTCTCTCTCTCTCTCTCTCTCTACACACATACACACACTTTCTCTCTTTCTCTCTCTACACATACACACAAACACACTCCCTCTCTCACCTTCAATACAATTCAATTTGCTTTATTGGCATGATGTAACAATGTACGTATTGCCAAAGCTTGTTTTGGATATTTACAATATACATTTTTTAAATGAAAATCAAAATTGTCAACGGGACAACAGTAACAAAAATAACCAAGTGTCAAAATAACCATACATTCAACAATAACAATAAGCATACAGTAGAGGACATGTGCAGGTTGATTGGTCTGTCAGACACTGTCCCTCAACTTGTGGCAGGCAGCAGTGTAGTGCGCTGCCTTGAACCTTGAATAAGGGTTACAAATTTGGGGAAATGACACTCTCTAATTGTTTTATATTTTTGACATTTTGTCAGGAAATGCAGCTCCGTCTCAGGTTCTGCTGTTGTACAGTGGTTGCACAGCCTTTCCTCTACAGGGAGCCAGGTTTTTCTTGTGTCTACCCCTCTCTCTCTCTCTCTCTCTGCCTCTCTCTCTCTCTCTCTCTCTCTCTCTCTCTGCCTCTCTGCCTCTCTGCCTCTCTCTCTCTCTCTCTCTCTCTCTCTCTCTCTCTCTCTCTCTCTCTCTCTCTCTCTCTCTCTCTCCCCTCCTATGAACATCTATTAATAGCTTCCAGCAGGCTGTATTAACATGCATGGAACTCTCCTTGTACTATTAATAGGACATTATTAATAGGACATGTCCAAATCACTGCTGTCGTATTAAGAGCTAACCGCTAAAGCACAGAGTTTAAGTGCTAACTGAGCATGCCTGGTTTATTATGCCTTGTGTGAATAATAAAATACTCTTCCTTCTCTCTCTCTCTCTCTCTTTTTTTCACTCCCCTACCACTCTCTTTTACATAGCAGTCTCTCAGCTCTCCATACATGGGTGAACTTGGCAGGGGCACTTTGTTTGAACACTGAGTAGATTGCCTTGTATCGTGAATATTTAACTTTCTCTGGCAGACCGGGTCTAACGTCGTTACGGGGAGATTAAGGGCCAGGATGATTACCTGAGGATGGGCTCCAGTAAGGATTCTCTCTCTCTCTCTCTCATACTCCCCTCGCTCTCTCTTTTCTCTCTTTTGTGCAGAGGAGAAGGACTCCTGGGAAAATGTCTTCATGTAACACCAAGCAGCGCTTGGAAAAGCCAGGTGACTGAAGTGTCCCGCTAAACTGTGTGTTCTGCTTCTTCTGTCTTCCCTCTGGTGGTTGCTTCACTTCCTCCTCGCCTCGTGTGCTCAGTTGAGTGTTAGCACTGCATGTTATTAAACCACACTTTAAACTATCGCATATATTCCTTATCATGTGTCTCAGAGTAGAAGTGCTGATCTAGGATTAGGTCCCCCAAGCCCATATAACCATACACATTTTGATTTAATAGGCTAAACCGGTTCTTATATCAGTACTCCAAACTCTGAGAGTTTGTGAATATGGACCCAGACCTCAACTCCGATTTGTGATCCGCGTCAAGGTGTCTATGTACATTTCACATTGTCTTTGGCAGGTCTACAGAGCATAGGCAAGCATACACACTGTAATGCTGTATCCTATCAGAAACGGCCTCTGCCTACTGTAGCCTACCCATAGACATAGCACTGATTCCTTTGTCTTCTACATTTCTCAACACGGATGTTGGACAGCCTGACAAGGCCACGGTTTATAATGGGGAATAGGCTTTTCCATAATTGTATCAGGAGGTCAAGGCCTTATGGCCAGACGGGCCACCACTATTTTTTTCCCATTATTTCTGAAGGAAGTTGATTATTGATTGGGA
>NC_056431.1:23513612-23533612 GCF_018296145.1 Oncorhynchus tshawytscha
CTCTTCTTTTACTGATTCTTTCACTGTCTCTGTTCTTTTACTGATTCTTTCACTCTTCTTTTACTGATTCTTTCACTGTCTCTGTTCTTTTACTGATTCTTTCACTCTTCTTTTACTGATTCTTTCACTCTCTGTTCTTTTACTGATTCTTTCACTCTTCTTTTACTGATTCTTTCACTCTCTCTGTTCTTTTACTGATTCTTTCACTCTTCTTTTACTGATTCTTTCACTCTTCTTTTACTGATTCTTTCACTCTCTCTGTTCTTTTACTGATTCTTTCACTCTCTCTGTTCTTTTACTGATTCTTTCACTCTCTCTGTTCTTTTACTGATTCTTTCACTCTCTCTGTTCTTTTACTGATTCTTTCACTCTCTCTGTTCTTTTACTGATTCTTTCACTCTTCTTTCTTTTACTGATTCTTTCACTCTCTCTGTTCTTTTACTGATTCTTTCACTCTCTCTGTTCTTTTACTGATTCTTTCACTCTCTCTGTTCTTTTACTGATTCTTTCACTCTCTCTGTTCTTTTACTGATTCTTTCACTCTCTCTGTTCTTTTACTGATTCTTTCACTCTCTCTGTTCTTTTACTGATTCTTTCACTCTCTCTGTTCTTTTACTGATTCTTTCACTCTCTCTGTTCTTTTACTGATTCTTTCACTCTTCTTTTACTGATTCTTTCACTCTCTCTGTTCTTTTACTGATTCTTTCACTCTTCTTTTACTGATTCTTTCACTCTTCTTTTACTGATTCTTTCACTCTCTCTGTTCTTTTACTGATTCTTTCACTCTTCTTTTACTGATTCTTTCACTCTCTCTGTTCTTTTACTGATTCTTTCACTCTCTCTGTTCTTTTACTGATTCTTTCACTCTTCTTTTACTGATTCTTTCACTTTCACTCTTCTTTTACTGATTCTTTCACTCTTCTTTTACTGATTCTTTCACTCTCTGTTCTTTTACTGATTCTTTCACTCTCTGTTCTTTTACTGATTCTTTCACTCTCTCTGTTCTTTTACTGATTCTTTCACTCTTCTTTTACTGATTCTTTCACTCTCTCTGTTCTTTTACTGATTCTTTCACTCTCTCTGTTCTTTTACTGATTCTTTCACTCTTCTTTTACTGATTCTTTCACTGTCTCTGTTCTTTTACTGATTCTTTCACTCTTCTTTTACTGATTCTTTCACTGTCTCTGTTCTTTTACTGATTCTTTCACTCTTCTTTTACTGATTCTTTCACTCTCTCTGTTCTTTTACTGATTCTTTCACTCTCTCTGTTCTTTTACTGATTCTTTCACTCTTCTTTTACTGATTCTTTCACTGTCTCTGTTCTTTTACTGATTCTTTCACTCTTCTTTTACTGATTCTTTCACTCTCTGTTCTTTTACTGATTCTTTCACTCTTCTTTTACTGATTCTTTCACTCTCTCTGTTCTTTTACTGATTCTTTCACTCTCTCTGTTCTTTTACTGATTCTTTCACTCTTCTTTTACTGATTCTTTCACTCTTCTTTTACTGATTCTTTCACTCTTCTTTTACTGATTCTTTCACTCTCTCTGTTCTTTTACTGATTCTTTCACTCTCTCTGTTCTTTTACTGATTCTTTCACTCTCTCTGTTCTTTTACTGATTCTTTCACTCTCTCTGTTCTTTTACTGATTCTTTCACTCTCTCTGTTCTTTTACTGATTCTTTCACTCTCTCTGTTCTTTTACTGATTCTTTCACTCTCTCTGTTCTTTTACTGATTCTTTCACTCTCTCTGTTCTTTTACTGATTCTTTCACTCTCTCTGTTCTTTTACTGATTCTTTCACTCTCTCTGTTCTTTTACTGATTCTTTCACTCTTCTTTTACTGATTCTTTCACTCTCTCTGTTCTTTTACTGATTCTTTCACTCTTCTTTTACTGATTCTTTCACTCTTCTTTTACTGATTCTTTCACTCTCTGTTCTTTTACTGATTCTTTCACTCTCTCTGTTCTTTTACTGATTCTTTCACTCTTCTTTTACTGATTCTTTCACTCTCTCTGTTCTTTTACTGATTCTTTCACTCTCTCTGTTCTTTTACTGATTCTTTCACTCTTCTTTTACTGATTCTTTCACTGTCTCTGTTCTTTTACTGATTCTTTCACTCTTCTTTTACTGATTCTTTCACTGTCTCTGTTCTTTTACTGATTCTTTCACTCTTCTTTTACTGATTCTTTCACTCTCTGTTCTTTTACTGATTCTTTCACTCTTCTTTTACTGATTCTTTCACTCTCTCTGTTCTTTTACTGATTCTTTCACTCTCTCTGTTCTTTTACTGATTCTTTCACTCTCTCTCTGTTCTTTTACTGATTCTTTCACTCTTCTTTTACTGATTCTTTCACTGTCTCTGTTCTTTTACTGATTCTTTCACTCTTCTTTTACTGATTCTTTCACTCTTCTTTTACTGATTCTTTCACTGTCTCTGTTCTTTTACTGATTCTTTCACTCTCTCTGTTCTTTTACTGATTCTTTCACTCTCTCTGTTCTTTTACTGATTCTTTCACTCTTCTTTTACTGATTCTTTCACTGTCTCTGTTCTTTTACTGATTCTTTCACTCTTCTTTTACTGATTCTTTCACTCTTCTTTTACTGATTCTTTCACTGTCTCTGTTCTTTTACTGATTCTTTCACTCTCTCTGTTCTTTTACTGATTCTTTCACTCTCTCTGTTCTTTTACTGATTCTTTCACTCTTCTTTTACTGATTCTTTCACTCTTCTTTTACTGATTCTTTCACTCTCTCTCTTCTTTTACTGATTCTTTCACTCTCTCTGTTCTTTTACTGATTCTTTCACTCTCTCTGTTCTTTTACTGATTCTTTCACTCTCTCTGTTCTTTTACTGATTCTTTCACTCTCTCTGTTCTTTTACTGATTCTTTCACTCTCTCTGTTCTTTTACTGATTCTTTCACTCTCTCTGTGGTTCTTGTTCCTGAAAACTAAAGAGTTTTGAGTGATATTAAAAGTCCATACAGGGGCAATGATGCAAACAAAATCTTAAGTAAATGTCCTTTTCCTGATTATTGTAAGCTGTGAGCAAGACTTACCATGTGAGTAAGACTTACCCTGTGAGCAAGACTTACCCTGTGAGCAAGACTTACCCTGTGAGCAAGACTTACCCTGTGAGCAAGACTTACCCTGTGAGCAAGACTTACCCTGTGAGCAAGACTTACCCTGTGAGCAACACTTACCCTGTGAGTAAGACTTACCCTGTGAGCAAGACTTACCCTGTGTGTAACACTTACCCTGTGTGTAACACTTACCCTGTGAGCAAGATTTACCCTGTGAGCAAGATTTACCCTGTGAGTAAGACTTACCCTGTGAGCAAGATTTACCCTGTGAGCAAGATTTACCCTGTGAGCAAGACTTACCCTGTGAGCAAGACTTACCCTGTGAGCAAGATTTACCATGTGAGCAAGACAGCCTGTGAGCAAGACTTACCCTGTGAGCACTTACCCTGGGAGTAAGACTTACCCTGTGAGCAAGACAGCCTGTGAGCAAGACAGCCTTGAGCAAGACAGCCTGTGAGCAAGACATTTGAGCAAGACAGCCTGTGAGCAAGATTTACCCTGTGAGCAAGATTTACCATGTGAGCAAGACTTACCCTGTGAGCAAGACAGCCTTGAGCAAGACAGCCTGTGAGCAAGATTTACCCTGTGAGCAAGATTTACCCTGTGAGCAAGACTTACCCTGTGAGCAAGATTTACCCTGTGAGCAAGATTTACCCTGTGAGCAAGACTTACCCTGTGAGCAAGATGAGCAAGACTTACCCTGTGAGCAAGATTTACCCTGTGAGCAAGACTTACCCTGTGAGCAAGACTTACCCTGTGAGCAAGATTTACCCTGTGAGCAAGATTTACCCTGTGAGCAAGACTTACCCTGTGAGCAAGATTTACCCTGTGAGCAAGATTTACCCTGTGAGCAAGACTTACCCTGTGAGCAAGACAGCCTGTGAGCAAGACTTACCCTGTGAGCAAGATTTACCCTGTGAGCAAGACTTACCCTGTGAGCAAGACTTACCCTGTGAGCAAGATTTACCCTGTGAGCAAGACTTACCCTGTGAGCAAGATTTACCCTGTGAGCAAGACTTACCCTGTGAGCAAGACTTACCCTGTGAGCAAGATTTACCCTGTGAGCAAGACTTACCCTGTGAGCAAGATTTACCCTGTGAGCAAGATTTACCCTGTGAGCAAGATTTACCCTGTGAGCAAGATTTACCCTGTGAGCAAGACTTACCCTGTGAGCAAGATTTACCCTGTGAGCAAGACTTACCCTGTGAGCAAGATTTACCCTGTGAGCAAGATTTACCCTGTGAGCAAGACAGCCTGTGAGCAAGATTTACCCTGTGAGCAAGATTTACCATATGAGCAAGACTTACCCTGTGAGCAAGACAGCCTGTGAGCAAGACAGCCTGTGAGCAAGATTTACCCTGTGAGTAAGACTTACCCTGTGAGCAAGATTTACCCTGTGAGCAAGATTTACCCTGTGAGCAAGACTTACCCTGTGAGCAAGACTTACCCTGTGAGCAAGATTTACCATGTGAGCAAGACAGCCTGTGAGCAAGACTTACCCTGTGAGTAACACTTACCCTGGGAGTAAGACTTACCCTGTGAGCAAGACAGCCTGTGAGCAAGACAGCCTGTGAGCAAGACAGCCTGTGAGCAAGACAGCCTGTGAGCAAGACAGCCTGTGAGCAAGACAGCCTGTGAGCAAGATTTACCCTGTGAGCAAGATTTACCATGTGAGCAAGACTTACCCTGTGAGCAAGACAGCCTGTGAGCAAGACAGCCTGTGAGCAAGATTTACCCTGTGAGCAAGATTTACCCTGTGAGCAAGACTTACCCTGTGAGCAAGATTTACCCTGTGAGCAAGATTTACCCTGTGAGCAAGACTTACCCTGTGAGCAAGACAGCCTGTGAGCAAGACTTACCCTGTGAGCAAGATTTACCCTGTGAGCAAGATTTACCCTGTGAGCAAGACTTACCCTGTGAGCAAGACAGCCTGTGAGCAAGACTTACCCTGTGAGCAAGATTTACCCTGTGAGCAAGACTTACCCTGTGAGCAAGACTTACCCTGTGAGCAAGATTTACCCTGTGAGCAAGATTTACCCTGTGAGCAAGACTTACCCTGTGAGCAAGATTTACCCTGTGAGCAAGATTTACCCTGTGAGCAAGACTTACCCTGTGAGCAAGACAGCCTGTGAGCAAGACTTACCCTGTGAGCAAGATTTACCCTGTGAGCAAGACTTACCCTGTGAGCAAGACTTACCCTGTGAGCAAGATTTACCCTGTGAGCAAGACTTACCCTGTGAGCAAGATTTACCCTGTGAGCAAGACTTACCCTGTGAGCAAGATTTACCCTGTGAGCAAGATTTACCCTGTGAGCAAGACTTACCCTGTGAGCAAGATTTACCCTGTGAGCAAGATTTACCCTGTGAGCAAGATTTACCCTGTGAGCAAGATTTACCCTGTGAGCAAGACTTACCCTGTGAGCAAGATTTACCCTGTGAGCAAGACTTACCCTGTGAGCAAGATTTACCCTGTGAGCAAGATTTACCCTGTGAGCAAGACAGCCTGTGAGCAAGATTTACCCTGTGAGCAAGATTTACCATATGAGCAAGACTTACCCTGTGAGCAAGACAGCCTGTGAGCAAGACAGCCTGTGAGCAAGATTTACCCTGTGAGCAAGACTTACCCTGTGAGCAAGACAGCCTGTGAGCAAGACTTACCCTGTGAGTAACACTTACCCTGGGAGTAAGACTTACCCTGTGAGCAAGACAGCCTGTGAGCAAGACAGCCTGTGAGCAAGATTTACCCTGTGAGCAAGATTTACCCTGTGAGCAAGACTTACCCTGTGAGCAAGATTTACCCTGTGAACAAGATTTACCCTGTGAGCAAGACTTACCCTGTGAGCAAGACAGCCTGTGAGCAAGACTTACCCTGTGAGCAAGATTTACCCTGTGAGCAAGACTTACCCTGTGAGCAAGACTTACCCTGTGAGCAAGATTTACCCTGTGAGCAAGATTTACCCTGTGAGCAAGACTTACCCTGTGAGCAAGATTTACCCTGTGAGCAAGATTTACCCTGTGAGCAAGACTTACCCTGTGAGCAAGACAGCCTGTGAGCAAGACTTACCCTGTGAGCAAGATTTACCCTGTGAGCAAGACTTACCCTGTGAGCAAGACTTACCCTGTGAGCAAGACTTACCCTGTGAGCAAGACTTACCCTGTGAGCAAGATTTACCCTGTGAGCAAGATTTACCCTGTGAGCAAGACTTACCCTGTGAGCAAGATTTACCCTGTGAGCAAGATTTACCCTGTGAGCAAGACTTACCCTGTGAGCAAGATTTACCCTGTGAGCAAGATTTACCCTGTGAGCAAGATTTACCCTGTGAGCAAGATTTACCCTGTGAGCAAGACTTACCCTGTGAGCAAGATTTACCCTGTGAGCAAGACTTACCCTGTGAGCAAGATTTACCCTGTGAGCAAGATTTACCCTGTGAGCAAGATTTACCCTGTGAGCAAGATTTACCCTGTGAGCAAGATTTACCCTGTGAGCAAGACAGCCTGTGAGCAAGATTTACCCTGTGTCCCCTAGAATGGTTTAGGGGCTAATGATGTGTGTGTGTGTGTGTGTGTGTGTGTGTGTGTGTGTGTGTGTGTGTGTGTGTGTGTGTGTGCGCGTGCGTGTGTTGGGATTGTTGGTTTGTGTACTTAGCCCCTGTGTCCTGACCTGCTACTAATTGGCTCCAATGCAGAGCACCCCTCCACTCCACTTCACAGAGGCGCAGGGTGTTCCCCCTACTTTTTCCTCCTATCCCCTCTGCCCCCTCTCCTACTCACCCCACCACACTCAGGGGGACCTGCTTGATCCCCATCCCCCTCTCTCTACCCTGGGCACCTGCTTCTTGGGCCGGGTGTGTATGAACCATCACACATCTTTTAAAGCAGATGTAAGGCAGGTTCATCGTATCTCTTGATCAACGCGATTGTAAGTTGCTCTGCATAGGTGTGTCTGCTAAATGTGTGTAATGTACTCTACCTGGTAGAATAAAGCTGCTGATCAAACATTTATTTGTTAATTAAATGAATAGAAACCTCACTAATCCAATGTATCTGTTATCTAAAGTGTAGAAACATTGATTTGGCACTGTAGTGCATATTTCCTGTAGTGCGTGATAAGGACATAGGAAGCTTTTTAGGTCTGGTAGCCAGCTCATGCCCCACAGAGTTTCCTCCCCGTTCAAGGTGGAGAGCTCAGCCACGTACGACCTAAGGGGCCACTTACAAACACATGAATATGCCCCTACCCAGACACAAAGAGATGCCACTTTAGACACCTGCAGATGCTGTCGCACACACACACACAGACACACACACACACACACACACACACACATAGAAACACACACACATGTAGAAACACACACACACACATATGCACACATACTGTATGCACACACGCAACCTCACATACACATGCACATATGCACACACAGACACTGTGGACACCAGCACGGCCAAGCAAGGTGTCTCATGCGTGCATAAACATAGTCACAAGCTCTTCCACACGCATGCAAACACTTGTCCGCACACACACACACACACGTGCACACACAAACACCCATGCACACACAAATACACACACACATGCACAGACACTCACCTTAATTGGCCCACCAAGCATCTCTTAAAAAGCCTTTGAGAGAGAAGATGAGAGAGAGAGGGAAGGAGGGAGGGAGGGAGGGAAAGAGTGAAAATGGATGGAGGAGAGGAGAGGAGAGTACAGGAGGAGGAGAGAGTTTCTGGGTATAATTACAGATGCAGATGCGCGTTGCCACGTGCAACATGGCTGATTTAATTTCCATCCTCCCTGCCATGCCCTCCCCGGGGAGACGCCGACGGAGAAGGGGGGAGGAGTGGAGAGGAGGAGGGATACCTGGGAATCTGCATAACGAGCCAAGAGAGAAGGAGGGAAGAGAGGGGAATGGAAGGGCAGAGGACATATGGGGAGAGAAAGGGAGAGGAGAGGTGGTAAGATAGAATAAGAGATGAGTAGAGAAGGGGAGGGGTGGGGAGAGAAAGGGAGAGGAGAGGTGGTAAGATAGAATAAGAGATCGGAAGATAAGGGGAGAGGAGAAATCGAGAGAGAAGAAGAAGAAGAGACGGGGAGGAAGGAAAGGCATTGTGAGGAGAAGAAAAAAAAGATGATGAGAATATAACTGAGGAGCATCAGAGAGAGGGTCTCCGTCTACAGGTCACAACTTCTGTTTTGTGTTCCATGTTTTAAACCGACACGTTTAAAAGAGACGGTGTACCGTACATCCACAGCTCTGCTTTCTACATTTCCACCATTCCTTCAGAGAAAGAAATGGCCACGTCAGTCTAAAACAACTCTGGTGTTTTCTCTAAATGTCTCTCTCCCAGTCTAATCAATCATGTATATGATTGATTAAGGAAAGCCTGGTACCAGGTCCCCCAGTGTGTCTATAGTACTGACAGCTCATGACCACCAGGGGCTTAACCCTCTGTAGCACAGTGTGTGTCCTGCATATGTGTGTGCCCTGCGGATGTATGTGTGTGCTTGTGTGTGTGTCCGGCCTGTGCGTGCTTATACTCCTGTGTATGTGCACATGCACACACACACACACACACACACACACACACACAGTTCCTCCCATTGAATGCCCGCCTGGCTTCCCTCCCTCTTTTTTGCCAGCTCGTGAGAGAGGAGAGGCAGCCAGACCGATTAATTATCTCTCTGCTAATTGAATGTAGAGGGACTCTACTGGGACGGGTCATTAAACTGATGCAGTGTTTGTTTGTCTCCACTGTTTATCTATTCGCAGCTAAGAGACACATCAGACGCGGACCAACACATGCAGATCTGGCAACGTACAACACTGACACAGATTCAAGTTTGCCATGTACAATACCAGTCAAAAGTTTGGACACACCTACTCATTCCAGGTTTTTTATTTTTTTATTTAGACTATTTTCTACATGGTAGAATAGTAGTGAAGACATCAAAACTATGAAGTAACACATATTGAATCATGTAGTAACCAAAAAAGTGTTAAACAAATCAAAATATTTTAGATTTTTGGATTCTTCAAAGTAGCCACCCTTTGCCTTGACGACAGCTTTGCAATCTCTTGGCCTATTCATGTCTTTTTGTAGATATAGAAGCCCAGCCGCGTTCCTTCTGCCACGTGTAGTAGATAGGATAAGACTACAATAGTCTGGAACTTTCAAGCCAATCCACTTCTCCTTTCATCTGTTTCCAACGACACCAGAGATATTCTTTCTCCCATTGACCAAGACAGATAGAAATAGAAAGTCGAACACATCAACACTGAAGGATGGCTCACGCGTGCACACACAAACACACACACACACTGACAAACACACACACCCTTACACACAGACAGACCGCCCACCTACACATACTCTATGTACGTACTCATTCTCTGAATACCATATTAATAGAATGAACGGGTGCTGTAATAAATGCAAAGCGCTTTACGTGTGACGACGAGGGCCTTGGTCTCCGACATTAAGCCCACGTTGTTTTAGTACAAATGAGAGCCTCTCCAATGGGAAGACAGTCACACACACACACACACACACACACACACACACACACACACACACACACACACACACACACACACACACACACACACACACACACACACACACACACTGCCGCCCCTAGTCATCTTCATCTCCAGCCTCCCTCCTCCATGTTGTTCGTGTCACGTGACCCAAACCTCCATGACAACGCAGTGGCTCGGTGATGTTGACGATGTCAACGTGGTCACCAGGGAGATGTTTCAGGCACATGGGGCGGTGGGATGACACTGTTGGATGACTGGAGGCGGCTGACGTTGACTGGGTGCAATGACTTCGGGAAATGTGAGGGATTGTCTAGAGAGATGAGGAGAAGGACGATTAACGCAGGATATTGTGTCCTGTTTACGTGTTTGAGTTACTGCTTTCAGCTTTTAGTTTGTGCTTTTTCGTTAAGGCTTTTAGCGTTTCAGTTTCAGCATTCAAGGATTTGTCTTAGTGTATTTACCATCATTGGACTCCTCTGTGACTAGTCAGTTTGAATGAATCCAACAGCAATGTCTCCTCTCTCCAGATGTGAGTGCGTCTTTATTGTCCGTTTTCCTCGGCGGCGGGTCAATGATATTCTTATGCGTTTGCGATTAGGAGAGCATTCAGGCCTAGGGGCCATTGTTGGGCTGTGAAAGGCCAGAGCCGAGGCAGAGGCCGATTCCCCACATGCCTGCACACACATAATGGCCATTTCACAGCTCATCTGGGGGTAATGGAGCTTTGGCCCCCACCGATCGAGATGGATCGCTCCCAGATGGAGATAGAATGGGTGATCTGGGTAGATGGACGACGGCTGTGGAGGGGTGTTGAAGGGTGCAGGGGACCGACAACCCAACTTAGCATTGACTGCATTTGCATATTGCATTTCTAGAGGGAAGAGAGAGGGAAGCCATTGATTTAGAGGATGGCCGGCTTGTCAGAGCTAAGGCTTTGGGGGTGAGAGATGGAGGAGGGGTGGAGAAAGGGATGAAAAGAGAGAGAGAAAAGAAGCAGAGAGAGGGGAGGGATGAACATAGAAAGCAAGAGATGAGGAGGAGAGAAAAAGAGAAAGAAAGAAGAAAGACAAAGAGAAAGAACGAACCCTCAGGGCAAAAACTGGTTGAATCAACGTTATTTCCATGTCATTTCAGCAACAACAAAAATCAATGTGATGACGTTGAATTAACGTGGAAACCCGATTGGATTTGCTCAAAGTAATCAGCGTAAGGCAAGTTAGTATTTTCTCACCCAACTTTGAACCTCAATCCAATGACATGGTGAAAGTTTTTGTTTAGTTTCCCGTTGAAATTCACGTTAGTTGACAACTCGACCCAATGTAAATCAAAACTAAACGTTGAACTGACGTCTGTGCCCAGTGGGAAAGATTTTCCTTTTTGAACCCATCATCACAGCCCCTGAAATCTCTCCGCGAAACAGCGCTGGGTGAATGAAATAAAACCCTTTGTCCCACCTTTAATGTAAACAAACATCAACGCAGCCGTGCTGGTGCTTAGACCTTTCACACGACGTCTGCCAGACGTTATAAATGGCGGGCGGTGGATAACATCGATATTTTCCAATTGGACCAAGTCTGTTGACTGGCTAAAGGTCGGGGGGAGTAGTGTGAACGCTGATTGTTTTTTGTTTTTTTTACAACTGAAGATTTCGGGTCTTTCACTTGAAGTGTCTATCTCAAACCGGGCTGGGTGGTAGGTTGACCTATGACTTCATTCCCCTGTGACCTGTAGAACTGCTGCACGGTGTAGAAACTGTTTGACGACGTCGTGGAACCCATTCAGTTCTGATGGCGCACCTGACTGAGACGTGGTCATCTAGCGGCGATACAACAAACGATCCATTCCCAATCGGGCGTCGACCCGTAACACGAAAGCACAAGTCAGAAACTCACTATCTGCAACTGATTGAATCCCAGCCGGAGTCTCCACATAGCCATGTATGGGGAGAAGAGTGTACACCACCACCCTGTTGAATACACCTCTTATCCCTTTCAGTAGTGATGATCGGTTGCCAGGGATATAAGTACTGAGTTGGTCCCAACCGCTCAAAACAAGCTTTATGTGCAATACAAAGCATTCAACATTCAATACACATGTTTATTAGCCTTTTCTGTCTACTGACAGGGGCTTTCAGGTGTAATTGCTCTTCCCATGCCTGCTTTGTGGTTTATCCATTTCCTTTTCAGACCAGGACAAATCTACCTTAAGCCCGCCTCAGAGCCGGAAGATGCAAATATGTTTGTTTGTCACCACATCCTGCTCCTCTATCTGCATTGTGTGCACGTGCACGTGTGTGTGTGTGTGTGTGTGCGACACTGCACTCCTCATCTCCTGCTCTCTTCAAAGGCATTGAGTGCTGTCTCCCTCGTCCCCTCACGCTCACACTCCTCTCCCCCTCTTTTGTCTTAGTGTTCCATATTTAATGGGGTGGCTTGTATGTGGTGAGGAGAGGAGGAGGAGAGGAGGAGGGGGGGAGAGGCACCTGAGGCTGGGGCTGAGGCTTATTGTCTGATGCTGAGGTGGAGTGTGTCCCCCCTCTCTATCTCTCTCTCTCTCGTTCTCTCTCTCTCGTTCTCTCTCTCTCTTTCTCTCCTCTCCTCTGTCTTTCTCCACAGCCCTTTCAAGAAGAATCCCTGAGCATGAGATCAAAGGAAGCCATTGATGCCCCCTATTCTGTTGGAGAGATGGAGGGTTGCAATGACACCCACCCACACACTCACCCACGTACCCACTCACCCATCCACCCAACAACTCACCCACCGACGTACCAACGCCAGTTTGACGCTTGTGCCTTGGCCTTTAAATGATACAGATGGACTGATGGGTAGAGAGAAGGAAAGTTAATGATCTTTCTTAGTTGTAAATCTCCTTATTTCTTGCTTTCTCCTTCTCCTTCTCCTTCTTCTTCTGGCCTCCCTCCTTCAGTGCCGTGTATTCATGGTTGCAAAGGGAAGCCAAGCTCCCCCCCCCAAAAATGCACCAATAAAAAAATATACAAAATAATGTATCTTTTGTCTCTCTGTGTTTCAGGAATGTCCTTAAATTCCAAGAGGCTGAATGTAGCATCTCACCGGAGAAAGCATCCAAGTGACAAAAACAGCGCCCCTCTGTCTCAGTGTGTGTATGACATTGTTGCCACCTGTAGCATTGAATACATGGGAAGCCAGCGAGCATTTGGCCTCCCTTGATTAAAAAAAGTATAAAATAATAACCAATCAGTGTTGAGCTAAATTGAGTGAGCTCAGCTGTGAACTGTCCTGGCGCACCAAAAGGGAAGACGGGTTGGATTTGGCTTCAGACCCATCACATCACAAACCAAACATCATTATTGATAGAAAAAAGCATGAATTATTTTATCACGTTGTGTTATTGTCCTTCAATGGCTAAAATCGTCCCTTTCCTAAATTCTCCATTGATAAAGGTAGGGATTTGTATTTGTGGGTTTTACTTAATTATCCACACTGGCCAATGACTTTAACGGCGGTTCTGATCCTACCATTAATTCATACATTATGCCCCCTGCCCTCAGAGGATGAAAGGTGAATATGTAGCTAGATGAAGTATGCTATTAACTAGCTGGCCTGGTGTATCATTGCAAGGCCAGGTGGGTGGCAGGTAGCCTGGTGATTAGAGTGTTGGGCCAGTAATGGAAAGGTTGCTGGATCAAATCCCAAGCTGACATGGTAGAAATCTGTCATTCTGCCCTTGAGCAAGACAATTAACCCACTGTTCCCCAGGTGCTGTGGATGTTGATTAAGGCAGACCCCTGTACTACACAGATTCAGAGAGGTTGGGTTAAAAGACACATTTCAGTTGAATGCATTCAGTTGTACAACTGACCAGGTATCCCCCTTTCCCACTGAAAGGAAGTTAGGTGAGTATTTTAGTCAGGTAACCTAGGACAACAACATCTAAAAGAGTGTACTGTATGACAGTCATAGACCATTCAGACAACATGAAGGAGGGGGATGGCATTGGAGAGTCAACATGTTTCTTCTACTCTCTCTCTCTCTCTCTCTCTCACACACACACTCTCTCACACACACACACACAGAAATCAATACCAAGGACAGCCACATCATATTTAGCTTACGTTGATTGGACTAAATCGTTTTTGCCGTCTTATATTTGTCACTGTATTAGACTAAGAATAAATGATTAGACAATGTTGAAGTTGAAATGGTGCTGGAGTAGTGGAGGCGGCTCCTGTTTTCTTCGCGACTTGCGGTAACTCTCCATGGTTCTAAATCAATAGTTGTTCAGTGATCCGTAAATGTCGGAAGTGTTAACTTGCTTGACCACGCCGTGGGTCATGTAACTGTTTGTTACGTTGCAATAGTCTTTGTGGACTTCACTGGACAAACGTTGCTCTCTGGTTTTCTAACGGAAAACAAACGTGTGGTTGAATTTATTCTGCCACTCTTTCTTCTTGCTGTCTCTGCCTTAGGCTTACGGCCTATATACACTGTCACGGTGTCAAGGCATATGAACTAGCAGGTTATAGTGCAAACAACGCAATTATCACAACACAGGTTGTAACATGGCTTTTTTCCCGGATTGGATTCCCTGGTTATTCCACCCACACACCGCTACTGCCCCCCCCCCCTCTCATCCCTCCCTCTCTTTCTCTCTCTTACTGTGGGGCATCGAGGACATTGGCACCTGTCAAACTATGGGGTTGATTTTATTGCTCCCTCTCAATCACCTACTTGCAAAGACCAGAGACACATGTTCCCTATTGATTCCCAATCAATGATCAATTAAGCGAGCCATTTGTTCAATTAGAGCCACCTCCACTTGGGGCCGGAGGTATTCAGGTGTTTGATGTGAAGGACTGGTGGGGATTGTGTATGCCTCTGCATACCTGATCAGGAAAAGTTGTGTCAGGCCTTTAGCTAAACACATCTTTATAGGCCTACAAGGTTGATCATGGAGGTTTATTCACTGTTAGTGAAATCCTCTGCCATTAAAATACTTGGAATTACTGATGTGGAATTCTGTTGGGTTTTTACAGGGCACAGATCGCTGGTGTTCGATAATGGGACAACGTTGACATTTTAGCGAAGAGTAAGAGACGGACTTAGCGAGTCTTACCGTACTATGAGGAATTCTGTTGGGTTTTTACAGGGCACAGATCGCTGGTGTTCGATAATGGGACAACGTTGACATTTTAGCGAAGAGTAAGAGACGGACTTAGCGAGTCTTACCGTACTATGAGGAATTCTGTTGGGTTTTTACAGGGCACAGATCGCTGGTGTTCGATAATGGGACAACGTTGACATTTTAGCGAAGAGTAAGAGACGGGAGTCTTACCGTACTATGAGGAATTCTGTTGGGTTTTTACAGGGCACAGATCGCTGGTGTTCGATAATGGGACAACGTTGACATTTTAGCGAAGAGTAAGAGACGGACTTAGCGAGTCTTACCGTACTATGAGGAATTCTGTTGGGTTTTTACAGGGCACAGATCGCTGGTGTTCGATAATGGGACAACGTTGACATTTTAGCGAAGAGTAAGAGACGGACTTAGCGAGTCTTACCGTACTATGAGGAATTCTGTTGGGTTTTTACAGGGCACAGATCGCTGGTGTTCGATAATGGGACAACGTTGACATTTTAGCGAAGAGTAAGAGACGGACTTAGCGAGTCTTACCGTACTATGAGGAATTCTGTTGGGTTTTTACAGGTTTATGATTGTTCTTGTTCAATAATGGGACAATGCTAACCAATAACAGGAAAACAACTATTTGTTCATAGACTATAAGATGTTGACTATTTCTTCGACTGTTAGAAACAAAGTATTTGACAGACTTTCCGATATCGTCTACCCAAGATTTACTGTTTGCTGGACTATTTCTTGGAGTAGGTACTTAAATCAACAGTGTATTTAGTTGTCTTCAGTGGGACGAGAGTAGACATTTGTCAACTGCACACAGTAGAGAAACTTGGACACCCCTGTATTACCTCACCCATCTCCCTACCCCCAAAATCTCCTGCCCTGTCGTTCTCACCAAGGAAGGGGGCGCTCTGTCCCCACTACCCTGCACCTCAAACCCTCTGAAACCCCAATTTCTTTCTCCTCCATATTTGGAGGATGATTGTTTATTTGGGTCAAATAGTCAGTTATCTCTGGGACGGGGGGAGAAAAGGGGCGTCTTCCCACCCCACGTCTCCCCTCTTCTTCCTCCCTTGGCCTCCTCACGCCCCTCCCTTATTTTACCCCATTTAACCAGTCAGCAACAATCAGAGCTGACAGAGCGACGGGAAACAATCGGGCAGGGTCACCGGCAGAGTGACCTCAGAGGGGTGAGGGGGTCCGGGGAGGCGAGGTGGGGGGTGGGGGGCATGGGGGGGGGGGGGCGCCAAAACCGCCACCCAGTGTCCTGCTTGACCCTTTGTTCCGGCCCGCCAGCGAGAAAATGGGGACACTTTAGCTCCCCTCTGTTTCCCCTCTCTAACTCCCTCTCCTCTTCTTTCCTTCATCCCTCTCTTTCTTTGTTCCAGAGAGAGAAGGGGCTGAGGGGCTGAGTGGCTGAGGGGCCAGGCAGTGATAAAGTGAGTGACGGACCACCTCTTCTCCGTTTTTTTGTTGTTGTTCCTGGACGGTGACTGTGTGACACCAGGGTCTTGGTTGGCAGTGTGTGTGTGTGTGTGTGTGTGTGTGTGTGTGTGTGTGTGTGTGTGTGTGTGTGTGTGTGTGTGTGTGTGTGTGTGTCAGGGGGAAGGGGGGTGTCTCTAGTCTGCTGCGTGACAGTTTGGAGGTTTCACACTTAGCTGCCCCTGCGTCGTCTGTCTACATGGCTCGACCGGGTTCCCACGTGAAAGTGTGCTCTCACGGTCCCACGGATGTCTGCCCATTAGGACCACAGCACCCAGAGCAGCAGCTAGACAGACACCGATACCTTAAGCTCAAGATGCTCCACATACCTCCTCACGGACCATCCCAGGGTCGTTTTTGTTTTGTTTTGACCCGATGACATCACGTTTTGTTTACATTGTCTAAACCGAAAGAATTGTACCCATTCCCAGCAACGCTTCATATGAAAAATAACAAAACTTTGTTTTGTCACAATTTAAACTGTAACGATCGTCTGAAGAAGTGGACCAAGATGGATGGATGGATGGAGTAGGTTAATCATATTCTTTAATGATAAGAGAACCAATGAAACGTACATCCTTGTAGTGCTAAACAGCAACAATACAAGGACAAGATCCCACAACATAGGTGGGAAAAAAGGTTACCTAAGTATGATTCCCAATCAAAGACAACGATAGACAGCTGCCTCTGATTGGGAACCACACTCGGCCAAACGCAAAGAAATACAAAACATAGAATGCCCACGCAAATCACACCCTGACCAAACCAAATAGAGACATAAAAATAATTACGGTGTTATTTTTTTCCAAATGAGAACGTTAAGAAGAAATATGATGTACACAATGGGTCAACAACAAAACAAGTCTATATAATTTAGACTAGAAGCAATGCTGCATGGTTGACAGCAATTACACATTTTCTTTGATTTCACAAACTCTTTGTTCACAAACTTGAAAGTTGCACCTTTAATTTAAACAACATCCCGCAATCAGCAATTAATTCAGTTATATCTGTATCTGATGTAACTATAGAAGGATGTCAAACTGTGGTTTATGTCATCCATTTGAATCTAATAAACACATTCACATCATTAGAGGTCATGGGCAAGCCAGCAATTAAAGCAATATCCCTTTCCTAACTGGGCTTATCATAATTATATGATCATTTGATCATTTTGACACTGGTGTTATATGGATGATTGATTAAGACGATGAGAGAGGGAAGAGAGCAAAGAGAGAGAGAGAGAGGAGAGAGGGTGGGTGGAGGCTAGAGGAGACAGAAGAGAGAGAGAGGAGAGAGGGTGGGTGGAGGCTAGAGGAGACAGAAGAGAGAGAGGAGAGGGTGGGTGGGTGGAGGCTAGAGGAGACAGAAGAGAGAGAGAGGAGAGAGGGTGGGTGGAGGCTAGAGGAGACAGAAGAGAAGAGAGAGAGAGGGTGGGTGGAGGCTAGAGAGGGTGGGTGGAGGCTAGAGGAGACAGAAGAGAGAGAGAGGAGAGAGGGTGGGTGGAGGCTAGAGGAGACAGAAGAGAGAGAGGAGAGAGGGTGGGTGGAGGCTAAAGGAGACAGAAGAGAGAGAGAGGAGAGAGGGTGGGTGGAGGCTAGAGGAGACAGAAGAGAGAGAGGAGAGAGGGTGGGTGGAGGCTAGAGGAGACAGAAGAGAGAGAGAGGAGAGAGGGTGGGTGGAGGCTAGAGGAGACAGAAGAGAGAGAGGAGAGAGGGTGGGTGGAGGCTAGAGGAGACAGAAGAGAGAGAGGAGAGAGGGTGGGTGGAGGCTAGAGGAGACAGAAGAGAGAGAGGAGAGAGGGTGGGTGGAGGCTAGAGGAGTCAGAAGAGAGAGAGGAGAGAGGGTGGGTGGAGGCTAGAGGAGAGAGGAGAGAGAGGGTGGGTGGAGGCAGAGGAGACAGAAGAGAGAGAGGAGAGAGGGTGGGTGGAGGCTAAAGGAGACAGAAGAGAGAGAGGAGAGAGGGTGGGTGGAGGCTAGAGGAGACAGAAGAGAGAGAGGAGAGAGGGTGGGTGGAGGCAGAGGAGACAGAAGAGAGAGAGGAGAGAGGGTTTGTGGAGGCTAGAGGAGACAGAAGAGAGAGAGGAGAGAGGGTGGGTGGAGGCTAGAGGAGACAGAAGAGAGAGAGGAGAGAGGGAGGGTGGAGGCAGAGGCGAGAGAGGAGAGAGGGTGGGTGGAGGCAGAGGAGTCAGAAGAGAGAGAGGAGACAGAAGAGAGAGAGGAGACAGAAGAGAGAGAGGAGACAGAAGAGAGAGAGGAGAGAGGGTGGGTGTAGGTAGAGGAGACAGAAGAGAGAGAGGAGAGGGTGGGTGGAGGCAGAGGAGACAGAAGAGAGAGAGGAGAGAGGGTGGGTGGAGGCTAAAGGAGACAGAAGAGATAGAGGGTGGGTGGAGGCAGAGGAGACAGAAGAGAGAGAGGAGAGAGGGTGGTTGGAGGCTAGAGGAGTCAGAAGAGAGAGAGGAGAGAGGGTGGGTGGAGGCTAGAGGAGACAGAAGAGAGAGAGGGAATGAAAGAGGGATGAATTAGTGACGGAACGACAGCATAGCGGAGGGGGGTACATTCCAGGGTGATACAGCAGCATGCTGGTCTGGCATGAGGCGAGCGAGGCTGGGAGAAGGAGGGGGTAGAGAGAAGGGATGGAGGGGGTTCCGGTGTGGTGGGGGTGACAGGCCTCCCTTGCCGCAAACGAGACGACATGGACAGATGGTGTCCCTTGGAGGGGCTGAGTGAGTCCCAGTTTTCACCTGTGGCCCCATGGGAAAAATCTGCTTTCCTCACACATGGAGCCGGAGATAGGATAGGAGAGGAGAGGAGAGCATGGAATGCTCCTGAAATGCAATATGAAAGATGGATGGACACAACACAAGGGGATAGATGGAAGAATGAAGAAAGAGGGAGAGAAAAGGGAGGTTTAGAGAGTATAGAAAGAGGGAAGATGTACATGGGAAGATTAGAAAAGGAAAAACAAGAAGAGAGGACTATTTCGTTCACGTTTTTGCAAGACCAGAGAATGAAAACGGGACCGAAAATAGATTGACTGACAGAATGAGAGAACAGAAAGACAGAGGGGGAAAAAAGAGAGAGGGACAGTTCTCCCACACTTAAACAGATACTTTCCTGACAGACACCAAGCTGGCAAAACATGCAGACAGACGCTTCACTCTCTCCCTCTCTTCTTCCCCTTCACTCTCTCCCTCTCTCCCTCTCTCTCCTCTCTCTCCTCTCTCTTGCCCCCTGACTGTTGGATCATACAGATGGTGCTTTTGAGTGCTGTGAATGGGGTCAGCCCGGGTCGGGGGGATGAGACAATAACGCAACGATTCGCTCGCCCCTCGGCCAGCGGGGCCGGGAGAGAGTGAAAGTAAACAATGGTGTACTGCTGAGGGGGCGGGTCGTCGGAAGGGGGTGACTGTGAGAGGCTGAGGGGGGCGAGGGGGTCAGTCTTCCCAGGGTCACCGTGGGCCAGTCAGAGGGTGTGTGTGTGTGTGTGTGTGTGTGTGTGTGTGTGTGTGTGTGTGTATGATGGAGGGAGTTTGTGGGAGTAACATCCCACTGTTGACATGTGTCTATACTCCGTCTGCTCTTGACTCTACATAGTTCTTAGTAAATGTGTCTTCATTTCCTGTCGGCATTAAACCACATTAGCCTGTAGTCTCACTCTTGCTGGAGACTCCCATGGTCTAATTTTCAACAATACATCCCGTTGTTATCTTTCTCTCATTACTCCAGTTTGAATTGCCACTCAGCAAGGGGCGATGAACAAGTGACTAACTCT